>NW_023657938.1:0-15000 GCF_015228065.2 Penaeus monodon
GGGATTTAAAAAAAAGAAAATGCCTTTTTTTTTGCGAATTTGGGCCCAAAAAGGATTTGCTTTTTTTTAAAACGTTTTTTCTTCGTTGTTGAAAATAACTTTTTTGGGTTAGAACCCCCAATTTTTAATTTTTTGGAGTGAAAAACCAAAAAAGGTATTTCTTTTTTTCTTTTCCCTTCTTTTTTTTCTTTTTTTCCCTTTTTTTTTTCCTCTTCTTTCCTTCTCCCCCTCCCCCCTCTCTCTCTCTCTCTCCTTCTCCTCTCCTCTCCTCCTCCTCTCTCTCCTCTTCTCTCTCTCTCTCTCTCTCCCCATCCCTTTCCTCTCTCTCTTCTCTCTCTCTCTTCTCTCTCCCTCTCTCTCTTTCTCTCTCTCTTTCCCTTTCCCCTCTCCTCTCTCTCTCCTCTCTCTCCCCCTCTCTCTCTCTCTCTCTCTCTTCTCTCTCTCTCCCCCTTCTCTCTCCCCCTTTCTCTCTCATCTCTCTCTCCCCATCCCTTTCTCTCTTGCTCTCTCTCTCTCTTCTCTTTCTCTCTCTCTCCACCCCCTTCCTCCTCTCTCTCTCTCTCTCCTCTCTCTCTTCTCTCTCTCTCTCTCCTTCCCCTTTTCTCTCTCTCTCTTCTTTTTTTTTGGAAAAAACGACCTCACATTATTTGTCGAATCTCTTTTTTGTGAAATGTATGTAAAAACCACTTCAAACACGTCCATTGGCCCCCGGCCTCCCCAAATGGCTGTGGTCTTTTCATCCGACTTCCTTAAAAGGATATAGTATCTTTATTGTAGAACATATGTTACATTTACATATTTTTTCCAATCGCTTTTTACAACGTTTCTCATATCTAAGTCCTTAAATCTAGTATATTTTACAGGTTTGTTACGGTTCCCCTTAACAGATACGACGAGAAAACAATGAAAAGGGCCAGGACATCGTATCCATGCCACGACGCAACTCTTTGGGTTTTTGCCCTTTTTTCGATAATTGCTGAGCAGGCATGATAAAAAGTGATCCCCTGGGACCATTCCTCCAGTCGTGAAAACGAGGGGTGTGAAAGTCCCCTTTGTTCTACTTCTCGCACTCTTTCCCCGTTTCTTCATCAGTCCCTGTGTTTTTTAGCAGATCTCAATTCTTGGGCGGGGTTTGTTTGGGCCGGGGTTGTAGATGCGTTATCAAAAAAGGCTCGTCCCCCCGGTATGTCCAAGCGAGCGTCGTCGGGGGGATTTGGTAGACTGGAGTGAGAATTTTCGACCACCTGTGGGGATTGAGGGGAGCCCCACTCTGAGGGTCACGGGACACCTGTATGCATTTCTGCAGTCACATCTCTACCTCGTCATGGCGATGCGACAAGTCCTCCGTTTTGCACGCATGGCGGGTTCGGGTCGAAAGAGTTAACCGCCGTGCATTGCTGGTGAAGGTCCTCGTTTGGCCACCCATATCTTGGGGGCTAAAGCACCACAATTTTTTTTATTTAGGCAAACCCTTTTTGTTTTGAGGGGGAAGACAATTAGCCGTTTGAGGGCCGATCTCTCTTGCCATCTCTATCCTCCTCTTCATTCCCAGAGGGTGGGGGAGAGTGGTTCCTGTACTGTTCCTCGGCTTTGTCTCTCGCTCTTTTGTTATCCCCCTTTTCTATAATTTGTCTTTTTTCGGGCTTGGTGTGTGTAGTGGTGTTTAAAATGGCTTCAATTGGGCGGGGTGAAAGCTTGACAGAGTTTTGATATTCGGTGTTTGCAGGGTTTATTTGCCGTTTCCCCCCCACCTTTGGTGGTACTCGAAATGGCTCATTATGGTTGTGGGATTTCGCCCCCCGATATTTGCTGGTATCAAACCCCCTTTTCTCTTTGCCTTTTCAAGTGGAGAGAGAAGGGGCTCAACTTTTTGGTACTCCGCATTAGAAAGTTCCATTCCCGAAGGTAAAAACTGAATATGCGAGTGTCGTTCCGTCAATGCGACTCGTGTCGCATCTTAAACCTCTTACCCATTCATTGTTTGTTTTTTTTTGCATTTTCCCGCCTTGGCTGCTTTTTTTGCCAAGGATTCCCCCCAAGGTTTCTCGCCCCCATTTTTATCTTTATTTTGTCTCGCGAAATGTTTCTTGGTTTGGCGAGAACTCGGGTTTTAAAATTTAAAAAAATGCTTGGGGCTTTGGGTAGTTCCTTGGGAGGCCGGGGTCTGGTTTATTTCCCCCTTTTCCCAGATGTCATTATTTTCCCCGGCTCCTGTCAGGTCATCGATAAGCACCTTTTTATTTTTTCATTTTTTAAAATGATTTGCAGTTGAGGAGACCCTGGGTACATCGCCATGGCAACTGGGTCGCCCTTTCTTGTCCCCCCTGCAGAATAATCACCTCCAGTTTTTGGTGCATTTTTCGCTTACGTTTTAATGCTGCTGGATTTTTTTTATGTTTTCTGACGTATGTGCAAAAACTCGGACATTTGATGCAATATTTTGCATTGCAGCCTTTGGTTTATGTTATTTAAAGGGATTTGCGGCGGTTACCTCAAACGGCCTACACTCAGGCTGTTGTAGATGCCCCCTGGCTGAATGGCCGCCCGCATCCCGCCCGCTGGCCCCCACACACCGCAGGTGCCCACGGCTAAATTTAAAGTCGCCCCGCGACTCCCATGATGGTTTTCTATATTTTTTCTCAGAACCTTCCATGCCTTTGGGGGGGACATCCGGTTTTATCCAGGGCAAAAAGAGGAGGCATGAAGGTTCGAGGTATGGCAATTTTGTGGCTAATTTCCTGGCCAGAGCGGCTATGGCTTTTTGCTGCTGCTGCTGTTTTGTATTTTTCTTGTGCTGAGGATATTTTTCCACCCATTTTTGGGCGAGTCATGTGGTCCGGCTGGCCATTGGGGTAAGTGCGTTTCTGATCCTTTCGATCTCTGGAGGGGGGGGATTATACTCACCCTAAACAGAGCCCGTCTCTTATCTCTCCCATCCCCCCCCCCCCCCACTCTCTCTCTCTCTCTCTCTCTCTCTCTCTCTTCTTTACTCTTCTCTCTTCAAACTATTATCTGTCATCTCTTTCTATTTTTATCTATCTACATCTATTTTCTTTCTCTCTCCCTTTTTCGTTCACTCTCTCTTTTTCTTTCTGTCCCCCTTTCTCTTCTGTCTCCCTTTCTTTCCTCTCCCTTTTTACTTTCTCTTTTCCTTTTTTTCTTTCTCTTCCGTTTCATTTCTCCTTCCCCCTTTTTTTTCTCTCTTCCTTTTTTCTTTCTCTCCCTTTTTCTTTCTCTCTCCTTCTCTCTCTCCCCTCTCTCTTCTCTCTCTCTCTTTCTCTCTCTCTCTTTCTTTCTCTTTTTCTCTTTTTTTCTTTCTCTTTTTCTCTCTTTTTTCTTTCTCTTTTTCTTTTCTATCTCGCCCATCTGTCTTCGGAATAGCAATAAATAGATGATGAAATTTTAACAATAAAAAAAATAAAAATTTTAATGATAATGTAATATAAAAAAAATAACGCCAATGAAAATGAAATAACAATAATAATATAATTATAGATAAATAATAAATAAAATGATAATAATAGTAATGTAATATAAAAAATCAATAACAATACAAAAAATGATTATAGTAATGGTAATATAATGAAGAGATGATGATAATAATAATAGTGTAGAAAAAAAACATAATAATACGATGGTGATAAGGACAATAATTGTAATAATGAAAAACAAAACAATAATAAAATAATAATATAATGTAACATGATAATATAAACGAAAAAAAAAATTTACAGTAATAAAATAATAATAATGTAATTTAAAAAAAACGGGGGAAAAGATAAAAAATTTCAAAAAAAACGCATGGTACGAGTTTTTTGAGAATAGCACTGGGGATTTTCCCGAACAAAAAGGGAAAAAATATTACTCTGAAAAAATTTTAAAAAACGCACTAAAAAGCCCCAAAAGGAAATCCCCTGGGGGGGACCAGTTTCCCAAATTTTTTGGCTTAATACTCTTTTTTTCAGCGATGCCAAATTAGATTAATTTTTAAACTCAATTATGATAGAACCTAACTTAAACCAAAATGGTTATTAAAGGGGATATTATCTCTACCCAAAAAAGAAACGAAACAGAAAACCCCAAAAAAATTTCAGACCTATTACATGTTTACAATTCCCTATAAATTACACTTCAATTTTAACGAAAGAACCTACATAACAGGAAGAAAAAAAATTTTTTTCCCAAGAAAAAAAAGGGTTTTGCAGAGGATCATACGGATGTAAAGATCAACTGCCATAAATAAAATGATTTCGAAAATGCCACTTAAACACGACATCAAAGTACCGCTTGGATTGCAAAAAAAAAAGCCTATGACAGGTCCCACATCGGATCCAAAAAAATTTTTTAGACATTTCAAAGTCTCTCCTGTCTTAACACTTTCTTCGAAGCGCATGACATTATGGGAGAAAAATCTCAACTCTCGCCACATAAACAGATTCTTATCTCAAACGACATGGAATCAGATGGGAATCTTCCGGGGACTCTTTTTCCCCTCTTTTATTTTTTATGGCATTTTCCCACTCTCCCAGTTTTAACAAAAACAGGGTAGGGGTAAAAGTCTTGGACAAGAAGATCCCCTCATCTTTTCTTGGGTGACTTGAAACTTTACACTCAGAATGAGGTGAATGGAAGGGTTTCTGAAAATGTAAAAGATTTTTTGATGACATGGTATGAAATTTTGGGCTCGATAATGTGCTAAAGCAACCTTTAAGCAAGGAAAATACATCGACAATATAGAGTTAAGTGTTGATACTGTAATAAAGCAAAAAGTCAGGAAGAAACCTATAAAAATTTGGAGTAAAAGAAGGAGATGGTATCAAAATTGTAGATGAAGAAAAAAAATCTGCTACGCCAGTGGGCTTTGTCTCTGTGCAAAAAAATGTGTTAACATGAAGGGACCTGGGCAAACATGACGCCCTGGGTGTGACGGAGGAGCGGGAAAAAGCCCAAAAGGGCACGGATTGGGTCTGTCCTGTGAAGCCCCCGTGGTGCCCTGGTGACCGATAAAATTTGTGTTCCCTGTTAAAGCGTATCTTTTCAGTGTGAATCTGGTTTTCCCCCTGTATTTTGCCCATAGAACAGTGTACGGTAAGTAACTTGTGTAAAAAAGGAAAAACTGTCATTTTGTGTTTTTTTTCGTGCCCGCCTCGCCACTTGGGGATTTCCCTGGTGGTGTTTGGGGCGCTGTGGTGCTCGGTGCCTCTTGGGTGTTCAGTGTTTACACCCTGTGGATAGCACGCCGTTGCCTAGCCTGCCTTGTGTTTGGGGGCAGAGAGACGAGGCGGTCGGCGTTAACAAAAAAGTTCAGGAGTGGGATTTGTGATCGACCAGGAGACGCGGGATTTTTCATGTCCCAAAAATGGCACAGCCATGAGGGGGAGGGGGCTATGATGAGGCAGGCAGAGGAGGTGAAGCAGCCAGATGGACCTGATCATCCCCACTGGCCGGTATGAGGGGGAAATGGCAAAAGGGGCAAAAGAGCAGGCAAGGGGGCACACGGCAGGACCCATCTCGTCGAGATGCGGGAAAGGGAAAGGGCAGAGGAACAGCTCGCCGACTTGTTGGGTGACAGAGCAATCTTGCATCTGTGAAGAGGAAACTCAGCAGTACCCCCGCAAGGCCTGAACAGCGTGAAGAGGAACTGAGGGGGAGGGCGGGATCGAAGGGCGGGGTTTCGGCCGAGGGAGAAGGAAGGAGGAAAGGCGGTGCAGAGGTAGTAACGTTGCAAGAGAGAAGGCAGACGAGGTTCGGGAAAACAGATGCCAGAGTGAGCAGAGGGAGCAAGAATAGTCCTCTAAACCCGGAGGATTTGACCCTTCCAGCAGTGCTGAAAGGGACTGTGGCAAGTAGGGTCACCATCCCGAGTGCATTCCAAAGGCCCCTAAGGAAGTGGTACAGGCGGAAAACCTGGAAAAGGGGGGGCCAAAACCCAGCCGTCCTGGGTTCCCGGCCCCATTTGGGTAAGCTGCCGTCGATCCGCACGAGCAGGTGGAGGGCTCAATAGAGGGGGAACCCATGCGCCGGGGACATGGCACTGGGGCTGAGAAGACCCTAGTGGGGCCCTAATGTTGGCCATATGAACTTCCAAACCACAGAGACTGTTGGGTCACGGGCTTGTGTGCAGTAAGGGGCCCCAGGGGAGGCTCGTATTGGGTGGGCAGACGGGCAGCGGTTGCCGGTATGTGGCCGTTTGGGACGAGCCTGTTTCTGGGCCTTGCTACCTGACGCGAGAAAGGGCGTGTGTCGCCCTTTGGGAGGGAAGCTGGTGAGGTTGCACTTTAAAGATTTCCCCTTGCTTCCAGGTTTGGCTGCGCAAGGGGGTAGTTACGGTGAGCGACGCACCTTTGCCCCCGGGGGACGAGTCAGAATCCGGGTCGACGTCAAGAGTGTGTGTGGAGTAGGGGGCCTGAGGACCCATCCAAAACTTGCAGTGGCTGATGCGTGGGGTTGGGGCGGACCTTGTTGGCCAGGGGGGGGTTTTAGTTCAGTGTTGGGGTAGCCAATTTCTCAATAAGGAGGGGGTGCCAGGGGTGCAAAGCTGGGCACTTGTGAGGAAGTGGGGTCCAGAAGATCGTGGGGGAGCGGGGGAGTTGGGTTGGGGTGAGGCCGTTCCCTGTTCCTCGAGGATTTGCGCACCGGAGCGCCGCTCCCTGACGGAAGACAGACGGGAAAAGATGCGTACACCCCTGTCTCGTATGCAGATGTTTTTACAGGGGTGGACTTGGACCGGGGGCCCGCACGGGATTGGTGAAGCACCACATTAACCCCGGAAGTGTTTTCCCCATCAAGAGCCCCCCCCGACGTATTGCACCAACCGGGCGAGAAGAGATGCAGCGCACGCAATGAGGGGCAGCACAGGGGATGATTGAAGGGTCAGACAGTCCATGGCACAGCGGTATCCGGTGAAGAAAAAGGCGGCCCAAACGCTTTGTGTGGACTCCCGGGGCGCGAAGACATGCTACAAGGACTCAACCCTTTGCGAAAATCGATGACACACCGATGCTTTGGTGGGGGCCAGGGGGTTCTCCACACTCGACCTGAAGTCGGGTTATCACCAGGTGGAGAGGCGGAAGGGACAACCCAAAGACTGCCTTTTTCCCTTTCGGCAAGGCCTGGGGAAATTTCAACGTCATGCCCTTGGTCTCTGCAACCCCCTGGTTGTTTCGACGTTGATGGAGAGGGTTTTGGATGGCCGCAGTGGAAGACGGCACTGTTACATTGATGATGTCACGTCTTGGGGACCCTTCGAGGGGAGCTGGAGCGGGGGAGGAATTACACAGGGGTTGAGGAAGGCCAACCTCAAACTCAGCCCCAAGAAATGCTTGATTTTCCAGCATGAGGTGAAATTTTCTGGGGATGTAGTCAGCAAGACGGTTGGGCCCCGACCACAGAAGGGGGTGGGGTGGAAAAGTGGCCTTCCCACCAAATGTGGCGGAAGTAGGAGCACCGGGGCCGTGCCACAATACCGCCGCTTTGTACAGGCTTCGCCAGGGGTATCGGTCCTCCCACCGACTTACACGAAAAGGGGAGTGCCCCCATGGGACGAGGGTGTCAGTCGCATTTGACAACCAAAAAGGCCCTGGGGAAGCACCGGTCTTGCCCTACCCGGGACCCGAAGCCCCCTTACCTGTTGGACACTGAACTAGTGCGGAAGGGATGGGGGGTTTTTTTCACAGATAAAGACGGGGAAGGGGTATGCTTGGCCTATACAGTGCCAAAATTTTAGCAGGCCTGAACGCAACTATTGTGTGTCAAGGAAAAAGTTGCTGGGGGTGGTGAAGAGTCTTGAGCACTTTCACCCATACCCCTACGGGGCGGTTCACCATCCGGGCTGACCATGCTGCCCCCGAGTGGGTTTAAGTCGCTGAAGGTTTGCAGAGGGGCAGCTGGAAGGTGGTTTGGGGCCCTTAACAGTACAACTACCACATCGTCCACCGCCCGGGTCGTGTCCATTGCAATGCTGACAGCCTGATCGACGCCCGTGTGAGGATTTGCTCACAGTGTCCAGAAGGACTCTGATCCTGTGTGCCTCCATCTGCAGGTGTGGAATGCGCCCTAAAGGGGGTGAGAGTGGGGGTAAGCACAACGTAAGGACTTTACCTTGCTCCATTGTCCCGGGGGCTTTAGGGTCTCAGTGGACGCCCCAGTTGGGAGGCCGTGCTGTGGGGAGCCCCACCACAAAGTGTCTGGTGGACCCGTGGAAACATTACGATTTGGGTCAAAGGGGTTTTTGTGAACGCTGGGTGAGTTAGTGAAGGGACAGTGACACATGGGTAGCTGTAGACCCCGGCCTGGTGCGGGGTTGCTGAGGGGTTTCATGCCGGTGTTACCAGTGGCCCCTTTGGGGGAGAAAAAGACCCCGAGCCGTCTCCGTCAAAACTTCTACTGGGTGGGGATGAGAAGTGAATGCCGAGTGGTGTAGAGCATGTGATGTGGCATGCAAAGAAGGCCCCACTAGAAAGAACCTGCCCCCTTTCAGGGTACGTGTGGAGCACCCCTGGAACGGGGGGCAATAGACTTTCTGGTCCGCTGCCTCTCACCCAAAAGGAAACCCAAATCTGTTGGTAATGGACTATTTCCCAAAATGGCCTGAGGGATTGCACTACCCAACCACGAGGCGGACCGGGCTGGCGTGTTGTGAAAGAATTCATTACCCTTTTGGTGTCCTTCTGAAAATGCACTCGACCAAGGCCCTGAGTTTTTGGGCACGAGGTTCCGTGGTGTTGTGAGCTGTTAGGGGGGCGCAAAACACGGGCGACACCCCCACCACAGTCCCATGGGATGGGGAGCGGTTTAACCTACCCTTGCCAAAAATTAGCCCAAATATTGCAGGGAAAGTCAGGAAGACTGGGACTTTAAGCTGCCCCCCCATGCTCGGCCTACCGGGCCCCGTGCATGAGGTAAAAGGCTTCACACCTGCCCCCCTCATGTTGGGGCCCTGAGCTCAGGCCGCCCTGTGGATTTGGCCACAGGGCGGCCACCCCAAAGTGAACTTGCCAAATGTTCACATCCCCTGTGCAGTGGCACTGAGAGAACCTGGCGGAGGTGCACCGACGAGTGCTGGGAAGCCATTTGCCGCCATGCATGAAGGAACCCCTGACCCGGGCATGAAGGAAAAGTGAGTACAACAAGGTGACAGAGTGTGGCTGCTAACCCGTCGGAAGCGAGGGGTCTCGCCCAAAACAGGCCCCTGGGGGGGAGGGGCCCTCTCTGATGTCACCTATCAATTCGCAGAGGGGGAAAAAAGACCTCTGTTGTCCATGGACCCGCTGTGGCGTTACCCTGGGCAGGAAAAACTCCTGGGGCCATGGTGAAAAAGAAGATGAAGTAGCCCAGTAGCGGGGATGAGGAAAGTGGCGATGCTGACCCAGATGGGACAAGCATTTGGAGGGGAGGGCGATGCAGCAGACGTCAAGGTGACCTGAGCCCGGTCTTGGGACGGAGATACCCCCCTTGGTGCCACTCCAATTACCCCCGCCCACACCCCTCCCGAGGGCCCACAAAAAGCGAAGAAAGCCCCGCTGGATGAAGATTTTTGTGTTTTTGAGAACGATTTTTTTAAAATTTTTTTAGTTGTTTCAGGTTTAGATATGTCAAGCGACGGGTCATCTGTTTATAGGGGGGGATAGTGCTAAGCAGTGGGTCTTTGTCTCTGTGCGAAACGTGTTAACAGAAGGGGCCTGGGCAAACAGACGCGGCGGGGTGTGAGCGGAGGAGCGGAGGAACAAGCCAAAGAGACGGGTGGGTGCTTCCTGTGAAGACCTCGGGGTGCCCGGGGACCCGATAAACTTTGTGTTGCCCGTTATAAAGGATCGTGCGTGTGAATGCTGGTTTCCCCTGTTTGTGCCTTAAACAGTGTACGGGTAAATAAAAATTGTGGAAATAAAAGGAAAAAAACTTCATTTTGTGTTTATTCGTGCCCTGCCTCGCCACTTGGCATTTCCCCCGGTGGTGTTGGAACGCTGTGGTGCTCGGTGCCTCTTAGAGCTGTTCAGTGTTCACGACCCTGTGGATAGCACGCCGTCTGCCTAGCCTGCCTTGTGTTGGTGGCAGAGAGACGAGGTGGGCGGCGTAACAATACATACAGAATACATCCAAAGAGTAAGGTCAATCCTGAAAATGGAATTAAACTCGAAGAACAAACTAACAGCAATCAACACTCTTGCCATACCTGTGGTTATATATAGTTCTAACGTGATAGACTGGAACTTAAGTGAACTCAAACAAATTGATACCAAAATTAGGAAGCAATTGACATGCAACAGAATGTATCACCCTAAATTAGACGTAGACCGTCTGTATGTCCCTAGAAGTAAAGGAGGTAGGGGGATGATGCAGTTGGAATTATCGTACAAAACAACTATGATTGGTCTCTTGCAATACTTAGATCTAACCAACGATTGGATGCTTCAATTAGTTAAAGTACATGAAAACTCCAAAAGGTCACACTCGGTAGTAAAGGAATCAGATAAGTTTTCTCAGGAATTAGGTATTGAGAGCGAAAACATCGAACATATGTTGCCAACATCAGCTGCTAAACATAGAAAACAAAAAGCGAAGGTCGGACAAGAAAAACTTGAATCTAGGTGGCACGAAAATCCTCTCCACGGACAGTTTGCAACTCGAAGCAAACACGCTGATGTAGATGAAACCGCGACCCATCAGTGGCTTAGAAGCTCTGGACCTAAAAGGGAAAACAGAGGGTTTTATTCTTGCAGCCAAGATCAAAGTTTGTTTACCAGAAACTATCAAGCTAACATCTTGCATAATGGCACTGACCCAAAATGTAGGTTTTGTGAAGACAAGGTTGAGACATTGATCACCTTGTGTCTGGTTGCTCACTATTAACACACGAATGAGTACAAAAATCGACACGACAGAGAGGGCAAGTACCTGCATTGGAAGATCTGCAAACACTTTTCTATCAGAATGCAAGAAAAATTAATACAAACACCATCCAGAGCCAGTTACTGAAGGTAAAGATGCTGCAATCTTGTGGAATTTTCCAATTCACACAGATCGTACTATACAACGAATAATCCAGATATCGTCATCAAGGACAAAATAACAACACCTGCCTGTTTATAGATATGAGCATCCTTCAGACAGAAACGTCACAATGAATGTGTTCGAGAAGATATCAAAGTATAAAGACCTGGAAATAGAGGTGAAAAAGATGTGGCATTTAAAGCCCAAAACTTTGCTGCCTTTTTGTTATTGGAGCACTTGGCCTTATAAGAAAGGTACGGATAAGTTTCTTGAACAAATACCGGGAAATCCAAAATTAGAAGAAGTCAAAAAATAGTACAGCGCATGTTCTCAGAAGAGTTTTTATCGATTGAATTGTTTTTGTATTCGTGAATTGACTCGACGGATTTTTGATTGTGGTTGTTCTGCATTTTTTTACATGTTTTGTTGATGTTCCATTGCCTCAAATTTCAATCACCCTAGGTCGCGGGTAGTTGATTTTAATTAGCAGATCCAAGGAAAACTTTTTTGCATAAAGAAATAATAATTTTAATAACAATAATGATAATAATATATAATAATAATGATACTCTTACTACTACTAACTACTACTATACTACTACTACAATACTAATAATAATAATAAAAATAATAATAATAATAATATATAAATAATAATAATAAATAATAAAATAATAGTAAATAAAAAATAATATATGGTAGGGGAAATCATAATAATTTTGATGATGATGATGATGGTGAAAATAATAATAATGGGGAACAATAACAGTAATAGTAATTTATGATAAGGTAATGATGTTAAAAATTATAATTAGGGATGATGAGATGTAATAGTAGTAGTAGTTGCAGAGAGTAATAATAATAACAGAGTAGAGTAGGGGGGTAGTAGTAGTTGTTGTAGTGGTAGTAGAATAAAATGATATAATAATAATAATAATAAAAAAATAATAATAATAATAATGAGTAGTCCTTTTATAATATTTCATCAAAATCACAGCAAGAGCATCACAACATGAAAACTACAATAGTATCGGGTTGACCACGGCGCTCAAACATAAAACTACGTTAGAAAACACACAAACAACATAACATACATATATACATGCGAATATATATATATAATATAATATATATATATATATATATTATATAATATATATATTTATTATTTATATATATATATATACAACATATATGTACATGTATACACATAAATACATTCATATATATTTAATATAAAATATATGTGAATTATATATAATGTATATATATTCCTTATGAATATATACGTATATATAATATATTATTTTTTTTTCATATATGCATATATTTTTATAAAAATTATAATATATATATATATATATATATATATTTTATATATATATATGTACATATATGTATATACATATATGTGGTGTATCAATCAATAACGGTTTGGGATGATGTCTTTTGGAAATTTCATATCGTATATTTTTATTCCAGAGGATATCGTGATCAACAGTATCAAAGTTTTCGAGTAATCGATGAAACACAGGTATAGGTCTTTCTGATGTTCTCTGTTTTCTCTATGATCAATTTCAGATTTGAATCTGGTTTCTGGTACCTTTTCCAGGGTGAAAAACCTGCTTTTTTCGTCTACAATTTCTTCTCTTAACTTAAATTCATTTTTTCAGCAATAATTTTTAAAAAAATTTTGCTGCTGGGGACTTATTAATGAAAATGTCTGTATGGGAGTAAAGACTGTTTTTTACCCAGTCTTCTGGCCATCTTCTTTCATTCCAACTTTTCGTACAAAGTTTGTAAAAGAAGTATTAAACACTTTCGCCACATTCTTGGTTAGTTATGCTGTTATTTCATCTATTCCCGGGCTCTTTGTTATTCTTTAATTCTTTTATGGCTTTATAACTTCGTCTAGCAGTGGTGGTTTGGTTTCATCTTCGCTGTCATTGAGTCTAATTAATGTTGTTTTTGGGTTTTTATAGGTTGGAACAATATTGATTCCATCTTTTTTTTGACTTTTTTTCCATCACATAAATCTTCAGTTTTGATAGTGTCCATTGTAGGTTTAAATTTTTGTGTAATGTTTCGTACTCCTTAATAAAAACAGTTTTCAATTCTCTGGCAATGTTCATTTAAATATTTTTCCTTATCTCGTCGCAATAATCTTTGAATTTTTGTATTTGTTTTTTTGTAAATTACTTCCTCAGTTTGGATTATTGATACCCTTTGATTTTAGGGATCTTCTTGTTTCAATTTCACTTAGTGTTTCTTCAGATATCCAGGAGGATTTGTCTTTTTCTTTTTGGCGATAGTTTTTTAAGCAGCCCTCAGCAGTTCTTTCCTTCTTCCCACAACTCTTTTGGGTTTTTTATCATCTTCACATTGATTGAGTATTTCAAATTTGTTTGCCCACTTTTAATTCTGAAAATTGTTATCAAGAGTTTTGTAGTCGAGCTTTAGAGGTGGTTTTGGGGACGCTCCATCTTTTGAGTCTTATTTGAAAGTCGATAGTTAGTAGTTGGTGGTCACGTTGCAGTCGGCACCAGGTCTTGTCTTGGCATTTTTATACAACTTTTCCATTTCTGGTTCAACACAATGTAGTCAATTTGGTTGCGTGTTCTTTTGTCTGGTAAAAACCACGTGTACAAGTGTTTTGGGTGGTGTTGGAACAATGTGTTGGCTATAACTAGATTATTTGTACTACAAAATTTCAATAAAATCTTCACCTCTTTCATTTATACCTCCAAAGGGCCGAATTTCTACAGATGTCATTTTAGATCATTTTTGCCTACTTTGGCGTTGAGGTCTCCATAATTACTTTTACATCTCTATTAGGGTTTGTGTCTAAAGTTTCTTGAGAGTGTTATAAAAAAAATTTCCAATCTCTTCTCACTTGCAATGTTGGTTGGTGCGTAGCATTGTATAATACTAATGTTATGAGGTGTTGCTTGTATTCTGACTTTTAAAATGCGATCATTTATTGGGCTGTACCCAATTAGTTTTTTTTTTCTTCTTCTTCTTTTTCTTGGGCAAGGAACTTCACCTCGATTGCCTACCTAGCGCTGGGTGGGCAAGCCCCCCAGTCAGTGCCGGGTAAATAGAGATGGTGACTCGATAAAAACACGGGGGAAGGCAATGGCAAACCACCGCTCTAAATTAGCAAAAATCAGGGAAATCCATGATCGCCAACGTCCTGGTGGGACGGGGCACTGGGAAAAAAAATTTGTGCATTTGCAGTTTTTTTTTCTCGTGAGAATCATAGGAATTTCCGTGAATAAATTTCCTTCTTCTTTTCCAAAAAAAGAACCGTTTTGTTTTCTTTATTTTTGAAACTTCCATTACTTTTCCAAATGGTCTCACTGATTCCTAGTATTTGAATGTTATCTATCCATTTCGTTACAGCCCAGTATGCACTTTTACCCATCTCTTTCATTTCCTTACGTTCCACGTTCCGATTTTTAATGTGTTTCTTAATTGGACATGTTTTCTTTGTCTTCTTTGTCTTCCAGATGCATATTTAAAAAAATTGTCAGCTGGTTGCCCACTGAACAACGCACCCCTTGATAACCCCCCGCGACGGGCGATGTGGTATGAATTATCATTTCTGTATTTAATCATTGGTGTAGAGGTTTGTCAGGAGAAAAGAAAAGTTGAGTGGAATCCCCAGGCTCCTTCTCAACTCGCAGTCTCCAACTAACTAGGAGGAACTATCCCCTGCCGCTTTGAAACAGTTACAACTGCAATACGCCAGACATATTGTTTGGTGAAAAACCCTAATCAGTAGAACCCAAGGTGTTTTCAGCAGATATCCACTGTCTGCTGCCGACAGCTTCACCGCAATCCTGGCATAGGGAGTCAATAGGGTGCTATCCTTGTTTAAGGGAACCCCCGTTTGCAGTTTATTGTCTTACCCACGATATGTATATTATATATATAATATTATATATATATATATATATATATATAAAATTTTATATATGTAATATATATATAAAATATATATATAATATA
>NW_023657938.1:20000-22500 GCF_015228065.2 Penaeus monodon
AACAACAACCAAATTACAGGGAACCAAGCTGTCATATTGACCCTTCCCACGTCGCCATCGACCGGGAAAAAAGAATGTGAGGTCAGGTCAAGATGGGAAAACAACCTTTTCTCTTCCAAAGTGACCGCAAACGAAAGAAAAGGGACGGTCAGGTCGGGGCGAGGTAGGAACGAGATAAAATGAAATGATATTCGTGATAAGATAAAATCACGAATGCGTTAAATTCGTTGGCAGATGAAACAATATAAATCTCTAAAAAAGAGGAAAATAATTAAATACTTAACTAACGAAAGATATTCATGTTTATTGATTGCATACTCGATCACATGGAAATGCGATCTGAGGTGAAGGAATATTGTGAGAACGTGCCATTTGCTGTCATTAGCACCTTTTAAACCCCTCAAAAAAACAACGGCTTAACACATGTATGGGGGAAGGAAGGCAAAAGAAATAAGGAAGGGGGCCCAGACATATACTTACGTGTTTTTTTTTTTTTTTAGCCATGTCTTGAAGCTGTCGAGCGGATTTCCTTTGAAGGTTTGCGTTCATGTTGCGAGCCAGAAGGACACAGTGCCACCCTGACACCGGATATAACGAGTATAGAGGGTAGTCAACGTACATCGGACTCACAACACATGTGAAGGGTGAACCACGCTACGACACCTAGAATTGGGCAAGGGTAATAACCTGCGGGGGTCACATGTCGGTCACCCCCCGCCGGAGGAGGCGAGGCTAACCGCCCTTACCGCGCGGGGTTGCTGGCGCAAACCCCCGGTGTACGTTCTGTGAAATTTTGCAATTTCTGTTTTCCCCCCGGGCCTTTTCCTTTAGGGCCCGGCCAAATATTATACCGAGGCTAGGTCCCCCGGGTATAAGTATGACCGTTCCAGCTCCCGGGAAGCGAAAAACAGCTGGGGGGGAGGGGGGGACGAGGTCGGTCATCCCCCGCGCCAACTGTCACACACATATATTTCCACACACATGTGTGTGGTGTGTGTTTTTGTGTGTTGTGTGTTGTGTTGTGTTTTGTGTGTTTACATATATATAATATATTATATATTATATTATAATATATATATTATATAATAATATAAACATATATAAAATTATTATATAATATATAAATATATATATATATATATATAAATATAAAATATCATGTATACTATTTGCATTATATATATTTTATATATTATATTATATTATATTGTAACTTTTATTTTTTTGGGTCTATATATATAGGGGGCCCGGGGTGGCCGAATGGTTGAGCGTGGGACTCGGGGAAGTCCGACGGCAATCTGAGTTCGGGGGTTCGGTCCCGACCGCCGCGTTGTTTCCCTTAGGCAAGGAACTTCACCTCGATGCCTGCCTACCACTGGGGGACCAAGTACCCAAGTCAGTCCCCGTAAATAGAAGGGTGACTGGGAAAAAAAAAAAAAAAAAAAAAAAAAAAAAAAAAAAAAAACACCGGGGGAAGGGAATGGGAAAAACCCCCGCTCTAAATTTCCAAAAAAATCATGGGAAACACATTTCGTCAAGGCCGCGGGGGTCGAATGGTTTAGGCGTCGGACTAAGACTGTCACGACGGGAAACTGAGTTCAGGGTTCGGTCACCGACCGCCGCGTTGTTTCCCTTGGGCAAAGGAAATTTACCTCGATTGCCTGCCATAATGATTATATGAATATTTATATTCATAAATATAAATATATAAAATTTTATATATATATATTATACCAAAAACCACACAACCCACACAACACACACACACACACACACACAACACCCAAAACAAACCCACACCAACCACAACCACCAAAACAAACCCAAAACAAACACAAACACCCACACCACACCACACACCACACCACACAACACAACACTATATATATATATAAAATTATATATTTTATAATATAAACACTACCCACACACACACCACACACACACACACACACCCCAAAAACACACACCACACACACAATACCACAACACCACCAAAACCAAACACACACCCTACACCCACACACACCATACACAAACCCCCCAAAACCCCCACACCACCCCCAAAACACCACACACATATATAATATTTATTTATTATATATATTAATTTAAAATATCATTATATATATATATTTTAATTATATTTATAAATAAACCCCACACACACACATAACACCACACAACACACCAACCAAAACCACACACACCCAAAAACACACCACACACACACACACACACCACACACACACACACACACACAACACACACAAACACACACACACACCCCCCCATATTTACAAAATATATATATATTTATTTATTTTTATATATTATATTTATATATATAACCCCCACCACCCACACATCAAGACAACACACACACACCACACACAAACCACACCACACCACACACACACAAAAAACACACACACACACACACACACACACATAGATATTTGCATATTAATATATTAAAATATATATATATATATATATT
>NW_023657939.1:0-2500 GCF_015228065.2 Penaeus monodon
TAAATGTAAATTAGCAAAAATGATTAAGTTTTATTCCCACTTAATACACAGAATAACAAAATCGAAAATTCTTTATAGACCAGAGGAACCCGTTAATGAGAAATAGTGATATATGAATAATGAACCATGAGGGAGCATTCTCGTAAGGATAAGTCCGATATGCGAAGGTTACCTCGCCCGGGCTATGCCAAGAGAGGAGCCCGGCCTGTGTCGACTAATGCCGACTCACTCACGTGTGTCGCTGATGCTGACTCGGCTGAACCTAGTCCTTACCCGCCGTGGTGCCCAGCCACAGCAGTAACCTCCAGGCGACAGTTGCAACTTCTCGCGCCTAGGCGGGGCGCGAACCGCCGACCCCTCGGATGTACTAGCCCGGAGGCTAGCATTCTCGTGTATTTGTAATACACTGCCTTCGTCTGTGGGAGTTATATGCTACTATTGAATGTTTCCATTTTTCATGTCATGCATCAGGTAAGTTCTATTCATTTACCAACAGAACTCCTATAATGAAGGTAGTTTGAAATTCATCATCACACACACACACACACACACACACACACCACACACACACACACACACACACACACACACACACACACACACACACCACACAATATATATATATATATATATATATATATATATATATATATATATATATATATATATAATATATATACTGCATATAGCGTCCTTACCATTCACGGGAATATCACTGCTAGACTGCTAACTGTGGAAAACATATTTATGAAAACAATATTTTAGACGTGGTCGGAAAGGTTTCAGGGAGAAGGTGGCGTAAAGAACAATATCTGTTTAGAAAGAACAATATCTGTATGAAGAATTATCATTATTATAACAGTGATGGTAGAGATGATGTGACAGTGACATATTAATGGAACTTAAAGTAATAACGACATTATCATGTTTCATATGTGTCACTGTGACGATAGTAACTACAATAACTATAAGCCAATAATAACACTGTACGAAAAAGTAATAAAAATATATGATAAAAGGTTTATAATAACAACAAAATATAACTAATTATGGTGATGATATTGTCAATAATTATCATAATAATTGATAATATAGCAACAATACTGCAAATACAAATGCATATAATAACAATAACAATGATAATATTAATAGTGATAACATAATCATAATAATAATAATTATTATTATCGTTATATTAATGACAATAATAATGGCAACATCAACGAAACAACAACAACAACAATAAGGATAAACATCAATTTGTAATTGCGACCTTTTCATTTTTGGGTATGTCCCGTTTTCAGCGGACTGACTTTACTGAATAGCCATGCTGTAGAGAGAAATCTGAAACAGCTACTTGTTAACTATTTTCCCTTACTGTACATGTTCTGATGGTTGTCGATGGGCAGGGTGTGAGGATTGCATAGATTCAGATATGTACATAATTTTATTTCGTATGATATATATATATATATATATATATAATATTATATCATAAATATATATATATATATATTATATATATATAATACATAATACATATACATAGTATAAATGTGTGTATACATATATATATATATATATATATATATATATATATATATATAATATATATTATATATATGTATATTATATATGTATATATATGTATATTATATATAGATATATATATATATATAATATATATTATAATATATAATATATATATGTAGTATGTATGTATTATGCATTATATATATATATATATATATATATTAATCTATATAACTGTATATCTTATATATATCATACACACACATACTACTACAGTACAACATATATACATAAAACTACAAAATAATATATACATAATAATATATATATATATATATATGATATATATATATATATATTAATATATATATATTATATATATATATTATATATATATATATATTATATATTTTTATTATATTTTTATATATATATATAAATATATTATATTATTTTGTTTTGTTGTGGTTTTGTGTGGGGTGTGTTTTGTTTGAGTATACCTTACTATAAATATAAACCCCACACACATATATATTTTAAAATATTTTTTAATTATAAACTTTTTTTATATAATTTTAAATATTTTTTATATTTTGTGTGGGGTGTGTGGTGTGTGGGGTGTGTGTGTGGTGTGTGTGGTGTGTGTGTGTGTGTGGTGTGTGGGGTGTTTTTTTTGGGGCTGTGTGTGTGTGTGTTGTGTGTGTGTGTGTTTTGTGTGTGTGTGTACATCTTACTATATTATATTATATTAATATATTATTTAAATTATATATATAAATATTTTTTATATTTTATTTTGTGTGTGTGTGTGGTTTTGTGTGTGTGTGTGTTTTGTTTTGTGGGGGGGATTTTGGGTGTGTTTGTTTGTGCGTTTGGGGTGGGGGGTGTGTGTGTGTATGTGTGTGTGCGTGTGTGTGTGTGTGTGTGGGTGTGTTTGTGTGGGGTGTCATTTCCCTATATATAATTT
>NW_023657939.1:7500-20000 GCF_015228065.2 Penaeus monodon
TATAATATATATAAAATTTTATTAATATTATTTTTAATATATATAATATATATATATATATATTATATATATTTTTATATATATATATAGATATATATATATAATATATTATATATAATTTAATTAAAATAAATTTTTTTAAAAAAATTTTTATAAATTTAAATACTATTACACACACACACACACACACCACACACCACACACACACACAAAAACCACACACACAACACACACACACACCCCACACACACACCCACATAAAAAATTTTTCCCCTAGTGTCCTGTCTCGACGGGTCTTTTTTGGCATCCTTTTTCCCTGACATTCCCTGCAATCCCTGCATAAATAAAGGGAAGATTAATAAAGGGGGTTTCCCGTTCCCTTTCCCTCACGTGTTTTTTTGAGACACTGTCTCTACGGGTTACCAGAAAGATTAAAGGTCCCTCACCCTTTTTTTCTATTTACCCCAAAAGGGACCTGACACTGCTCCACTCGGGGTCGAAGAAACCGGGGAAACAAATAGGGGCTAAAAGTATTTCTTAATATGCATTTTGGTATATTTGATATGTATAAAGGTTACATGAGCACAATTTGTGTAAGCCTTTAGACAATGACCATGCGTGGTTGCCACGTGCCTTTAAGTCGAGTTAAAATCAACAACTCAGCGGGGTTTAATGACTTTTTATCTAAAATCTGTCGACCCTCAATTCGTGCCCACCCCAAAAAGTGACCAGGTCGTACGCCCGGTCCAGAAGGGCTGTTTTGACCGGACACGCTACTCGCGCCAAGGGTTAAAAGTGCATGTCTTGTATTTTTCCCTTACTGTGTTTTTTTTTCCGAAATAAAGTGTCAAGCCGTTATAACCATATCACTGCCAAAAAAGTCCAACCATTGTTCAGATGCATCATGGCCCTTTTACAAATGTAATATATTTAAATAATCATATGAATAATATGTATGCACCCTTTTGTTGTTACAGTTAAAAAAAAAAATATTACCTTTATTTGTATCAAAGAGGAGTGATGTAAGCCTGGTGGCGGCACATTCGTTAGCCCTCCCCCTGGTATGTTTCCCTAACGATTTATTACAATATCCCCAAGACCCAGACTAAGAAAAAGATATTTGGAGCGTCTTTTTGATGGGGATGCCAATTTTTTTTATATTTATAATTTTAACTGTCTCTTAATATTTAGAAAATTAATAAATAGTTTTGTTGCTTATTTTTTCTCTCATCATGACTTTGGGGGAATAAGAACAAAACATATTTTTCTCATATCCGTACCCGTTTAAAGAAAAATAAGATTAAAATGTTCCCGTAACTGGGATCATTAAAAAGTATAAGGGTTCTATAAAAAAAATACGTACAGCATACCTTTGTTTCCGTGGTTTAATAAGCCGGGGGGATTTTTTATTTCTTTTAAAAGGATATAAAGCTTCAGAGAAAATTGGCTTCTCACTATCATATGATGCGATTGACACATCACACCCACAGGTCGGGGACGCTTCCCGAATGTCGGAAAAGCCCCAAAAGGCAAATCCTGGTGACCCCTTGGGAAAGGGGCCAACCATACCCTTTTATCGGGTCCTAGCCAAAATTTGGTGTACAAGTGCCAAAAATACGGTCACACCAATAGGCAAGGACAAACCTTAATGTGGGCTTACAAGGGCCCCAAAAACCAAAAAATGGCCTTAAAGGGCCCCCCAAAGGAAAGGGCCAAAGGGACACAAAAGCCAAATGTCCCAATTGTGGCAAGGGAGCCTGGGGCCTGGCTTTTCTCCCCAGGAAAGAGGCGGCCCCTCTGGGGAAAGGGTTTCTAAAAAGGACCAGACTTTGTTCCTGTTTCCCAGGCACCCATGTGTGGGGACAGAACAAAAGAGAAAAGACTTCCGACCTCCTAAAAGAAGGAAGCCCCTCCACAGCCCCAACGGATATTCCCAAATTAAACGGAGTTTTCCCAACCCTTCTAAAGCAGAAAAAAAACCACAGGGAAAAAAGGTTCAAAAAACACTGCAAAAAGTCTTCCCAAGAGACGAAATCTCCTTTGACAAGGAAAATTGACTCTTTGTTGACTGCTGTAGTCACGCATAAAAAAGCTTTGGGGGGGTCCTGAGGAGGCAGAGAAGGGTCCGGTCGCCCCTGACGGGTACCCCATTGTCGCAGTCCTGAAAAGGGGAAAAAGTGAACAAGCCAAAATGCTCCACCCCCACCCCCGGACGAGACTCCCCCCCACCCCCAAACCCGCCACACCCTCACAGGCAGAGACAGAACAGGCTGAAACTGTGCAGCAGTGCCAGAGCAAGCTGACCTTTCTCAGGTAAAGTCCCAAAGAGAAAAAATGCACAGACAAAGCCTGAAGTGAGAAAGCCAAACTCACAAAAATCGGATCCCAAAAAGGTCCCACCCCCCCGTGGCCCATGGTTTCCAACAACAATGAAGATCCCCTTTAAACCCGCAAAGGCTTCACGTGGAGTTGTCAAAACTCCGATTCTGAAGCGAATATAAAGACACCCGATGTAACTATCACCCAAAACACTGATCACAATTTAAACATACTACAGTGGAACATCTATGGCTTTCAAAACAAAGAATGCCACCTCCATGTAATATGACTTGATGTATCTTTTAATGTTGACCCATGGCCACACGAGTAATTAGTACATTAAAAGAAGGTCGGAGAGTTATTATTTTGTAAATAATTCACAACATCTGATTTGAATTTCTGACTATCATATATTCTTGGTCCATGTCGGTTTTAGTCGACCCCGAACACCCCAGTTTGGGGGCGAATGAGGAGGCGAACGTGAGGAACATGGTGTGCATGGGGTTTAAGGAAGGGGACAACACATCAACAGTGATTATATGACAGCAAAGGAGAGGGAGCGGGTAAATACAATACTATAGGAATGAGACAGAAGAATGGGACTTTGGACATGTAAAAACAGTGGTGAGTGGTATTAGCATGAAATGAAACCCTGTGTGGATATTGGCAAGCTGTATGGCAAGGTTCTGCCATTTGTCCCCCCGAGACAAACTTATGACGCGCACTGTGATTGATGACATGTGTAACTGGTAATTGAAACTTTCGTTATATTGTACACTTAAATTCATATTATACATATATATATATATAGATATATATATCTATATCATTATTATATATATATATATATAAATATAAAGAGAAATATTGATATACATATGCAATCCCATGTATATTATATATATATATATATATATCTCTAGATACTTATATAATATATATATATCTATATACTATATAGATATATGATATATATTATATATATATATATTATACCATAAAATATGTATACATATAGATATTATAAAATCTTTTTATGTATATATACAGTAATATATGCTGTGTATGTGGTAGTATTATATAATCATATATATATATATATATATATATATATATAATAATATATATATATATATCTACACATCGGTAATAATATACTTATTATTAAAATAATATATATAGTATATATATAATATATATAATATATATATATATACATATATATCTGGAAGAAAAACCACAATAGAAAACTAGATTTATTTATTGTTTTGTGTGTTTTTCTTACATTGCCTCATATATATAGATTTATTTATTGTTTTGGTTGGGGTGTTTTTCTTTTCTTCCATTGCCATATATATAATATATATAATATATTATATATATATAATAATATATATATATATATATATATATATAATATATATTATTATCTATGTATATATATATATATATATATGTATATATATATGTATATATATATACATATATATATATAATATATATTATAATATATATATATATATATATTATATATATGTCCATATATATATATATATATATATAATATTATTCTACTGATATTATATATTATGTATATATATTGATATTTATATGATGTACATATATGTGTGGGTGTGTGTGTGTGTGTGTGATAAATGCATATATATATTATATATATAGTATATATATATATATATATATTATCTATATCTATATATAGCTATATATATAATATATATGTGTGTGTTGTGTGTGGTGTGTGTGTTGGTGTGTGTGTGTGGTGTGTATACATATATGTTACCTATATATATATATTATTATTTATATATTATATAGTTAATATACATTTATGTAATCTATCTATCTATCTCTCACAACACACGCACATACACACTAACCGCGCACAAGCACCCAAAGAACGCACACACACACCACCGCGCGCGCCACACCACACAACACACACACACACACACAACACACTACCCACACACACACACCCACATACACACACAAGCACACACACACACATATGTATAGATTATGTATATATGTATATATATGCATATATATATATATATGTGTGTGTGTGTGTGTGTGTGGGTGTGTGTGCGTGTGTGTGTATGGCGAGTTCACAATTTTAAAAAGGTTGCCACAAAATATCAGTTAGGAAATTTAAACTTCACCAATGTTGGTTAAAAATTTTACACCGCCTGTCACCAAAGTAAGAATTTTTTGTTGTTACCAATTTTTGATTCAGTTTTCCATATACAAACTAAAAATATATTCTTATTAAATTACTGTTCCCCAATATGCCGGAAGGTTTTCAAATAGGGTCAAGAGTACACAATTCTTTCAATTTTCTATCCTCACATGATCTTGGAACTAAATTAATTTTATTCTAAAGGTACATCGGTATTGCCGCCGCCACCCCAAGAACACCAAATCTAACTTATTAAATATAATGGGAGTTTTGCATCCTTAAGGTCTTCATGAAAGCTCGTTGGTAGCTTGAATTTATTCCTGTGTGTACAGCGTACAGCGTCATAGAAACATTTTAACTAATTGCTTTTATTCTAATCACATGAAATAACAGTGGCATATCACAATGTAAATGTTTAGCAATAACATTACTAGAAAAAACAGAAAATATTATTCTACGATTCACTTAGTTGATTATTAACTTTACACTCTCCCTTTGCCTACTACTTGTAAATAATAATCATTTACACTATAATAAAAAACCAATGTGAAACGGGTCGAGACGCTCATAGCATACTCGTATTTTCCCCAGCTCGTACCCTTAAATGCTTATTACTTTATATGATTCAATACTTCCCCTTTAACTTCATGATTTTCCTTTCCTACACCTTACTTTGACCTAAAGTTCCATTCCCACCGATCTTATTCTTGGTACATCAGAATTGTCTGATAATAAAGATAAAACTGAGAAAAAGAAAATGCGCCAGCGAAATTATGTGTTGCCACAAATTTTTCCTCACTCTGTGTGTGTTGCTTTGTGCTGATGAGTAGCAAGGACCCCGTTTTTCATTTATCACATTTCAATACAGATATTGATTATCATTTATATCCATTCACGTATCCAGCGATTACAACCTTAAATTTCTGGTAAAAAAATGTTTTTTAATAACCGGCACTGAACATACCCTGTGTCTGGATGAGAGCAGACCCGATCTGAAGAACGTTATGAATATCCCTACTTTACTTTCATCCACCATCGAAGTGTGAACATTTTAAACAACACAACCATATTTCCAATCATGTATCCCTGATCAGGGATACATGGAAGCCATGGTTAGCAGGTGGTGGATGTGGATTTTCAAGCAAAAGAAGAAGAATTGCACTCTGTCCACTTTACTCAAGAAATTATTTATAGTCTGAGTATTTACTTATGTAATTTATATATTCATCATTTTCTCAGGAATTAGTTATTTCATATTAATCGCCCTTATTCCGGAATTATTCATCACTCTTTAACTCGGCCGATATTGTGTTATTTTATGAGCAATTATGTTTGTTTCATGAAATATCTTATGTATTAGGTTCCATATTGTTATGTGATTGTAAATACTACTTGCTTATCAATTTATTTTCAGTCTGTAATGTTTTTTTCTTCTAGTTTTGATTCGCATTTGTTGAGAAGGGAAACTGCGACCCAATGATAGATAGAAGTAAGAAATCTTCTTACTTTACGGCATGTTAGGCTAAGAACCTGCACAGCCACAGTATCGGAAAGTTTTTGCATCTGCGAACAAGCAGTACCAACTTAATCTTCCATTCAGCAGTCACCTCTCATTCGCTATTGTTTTATGCTTCTGTATAAGGAATTATCTTTATCTATATACAGTTCATTAATTAACTGTAATTATCGTGACCCTCACCGGTTAACCATGTGATGCTGAGCAGAACTCATGGTCAATGTCAAGGATCACCCATCTAGTAGGGACATTGTTACCTGAAGAAGCAACAGGAACCTACTCAACCCCTCTCCCTAGTCAATTAAGAACGTCAAGATCCTAAAGGAACACTCGGATAGCATGAAGGTCTCGCCCCTTGGCAACAAGTGGCTGAAACACCCAGCAACATATTGCTGCATTTCACGTGGTCACAAGAGACGCGGGCACTGAGCACAGCTGTTCAGTTTTGAACCATCTGCCCTTGATGATATATATATATATAATATATATATATATATATTAATAATATATATATATATACTATATATATATATATAATTTTTTATATATAATATAGTATATCTATATATATCTTTATCTATATATACATTTATATATATATATCTTTATACTCTATATATTTATGTATATAATATATAATATATATAGAATTATATATATATATATATTATATATTACATATATTATATCTATTACACACACACACACACACACAACACACACACACACACACCCACACCACACCTACACACACACACACACACCGATCACACACACACACAACACACACACACACACATGCACATATATATTCTCCTAGTGCCTTCATACGAACAGGTCGTTTTTGGCATCCATTTCTCCTATGACATTCCCTGCAATGCCTGCCATAAATATAAGGGGAAAGATTAATCAGGTGGTTTCCCGTTGCACCTTCCCTCACAGTTTGTTATTGAGACCAGCCTGTCCTAGCAGGGTTACCAAATAAGATGAAAGAGTCCCCTCTACCCTTATTTCTAGTTATTCCCATAAATGGGACCTGACACGGTGTCTCACTCTGGGTCGAAGTACCTGGGAGTCAATAGTGTAAGGTATTTCTATTATATGCATGTGTGGTATATTATGTTATGTATGAAGGTTAAATGAGCACAATTTTGTTTAAGCATTAGACAATAGACCATGCAGTTTGGTTGCCACGTGACCTCTACGTCGAGTTATGAATCACAACTCAAGCGAGGGCTTAATGACGATTTTAGGCTGATCTCGTCGAACCTCTCAATTCGTGCCCAGCCCTCAGACGTGACCAGGTCGTTACCGCCTTCTGGTCCCAGAAGGGCTGATTGACCGGCACAGCTAAACTCGCGCCAGTGGTTAAAGTGTCATCGTCTTGTATTGTTTCCTTACTGTGTTTGTTCTTTTTCCGTAATAAAGAGTCAAGCCTTTATAACCACTATCACTGCCAAACAGTCACAACACATTGTTCAGATGCATCATGGCCTTGTACAACATGTATATATATTTTAAAATATATACATATGATTATATGTATAAAACGCACTTATGTATGTAAAGTTAAGAAAAAAATTATTACCTTTATTTTTAGTATCAATGAGGAGCTGAGTGTAAGCCTGGTGGGCGGCAGATTCTGTTACCCCTCCCCATGCTAGTGTTTTTGCCTATTACGATTTTATTACAATGTCCAAAGACCGAGCTAGAAACAGATATTTGGAGCGTGCTTTCGATGGTCTGCCATATTTTATTTATGCAATTTATAATTTTAACTGTCTCTTAATATTTAAAAATTAATTAAATATGTTTGGTTGCTTATTTTACTCTCATCATGACGTTGGTGGCGAATAAGAACGAAAACATATTTTTTTCATCATATCCGTACCCGTTTATGAATCATAAGATTAAACTGTTACCGTTACATGGATATCATATAATAGTATACATGGGTATCATATAAAGGAAAATACAGTACAGGCATGACCTTTGTTGTCCGTGGTTTACATAGCCCGGGGCGATTGTATTGCTTCAATGGGGATATAAATGCTTACAGAATGAAGTGGCTTCTCATCTATCATATGATCAGATGTGAATCACATCACACCCCGTTCGTGGGACGTCTCGAATGTCGAAGGAGCCCACCAGGCAGTCCTGGTGACCTTGGAAGGAGCCCCCCCACTACCCTTGAATCTGGTAACTGGGGCTCCTACACCTAAGAACATATGTACCTGAGCCAATTTGGTGCTAACAAGTGCCAAAGAAGACTGTCACCACCAGACTAGCTGCAAGGACACGCCTTATGTGGTTTCCTGTAGGCACGGCAACACAAAACACCAAAGTGTGCCTTAAGGCCTACAAGGAGAGGCCAAGGGACACAAAGCAAATTCCCAATTGTGGCAAGGGGAGCCCTGAGCCTGGCTTGCTCCGCCAGGAAGGAGGCGGCCCTCTGGCGACAGAGGCTTGCAGAAAAAAAAAAGCGACCAGACTTTGTTCCTGTTCCTCAGGCACCCATTTGTGGGGCAGAACAAAAGAGAAAGACTTCCCGACCCTCCTAAGAGGAAGGAGCCCACTCCACAGCCAACAACGTATATCTCCATTAACGGAGTTTCCCACCATACTAAAATGCAGAAAAGAGCCACAGGAATAAAGGTTCAAAGAACACTGCAAAGTCTTTCCCAGAGACGATAATCTTCTCTTTGACAAGAAGATATGACTCTCGTGTTGACTGCTTGATGTCACTGCAGTAACACAGCTTGGGAGGTCCAGTGAGGAGGCTAGAGCAGGCGTCACGGTCGCCATGACGGGAAATGACCCGATGGTCGCCAGCTCCTGAAAGGGAAGAAGCTGAACAGAGCCAAAGTAGCTCCACCCTCACCCCAGGCGAGACTCCCTCCCCCCCAACCTGGCCAACACCCTCACGAGGCCGAGACAGAACAGGCTGAATCTGTGCAGCCGTGCCGGCAAGCTGCCTTACTCCGGTAAGTCAGAATGAGAAAAGATGTGCCAGCAAAGCCTGAAGTGAGAAAACCCAACTCACAAAGTCAGAGATACCAAAGGCTCTCCACCCTCAGTGGATCCCATGGTAGCCAGTACAACAATAAGATCCCTTAACCAGCAAGGTACTTCACAGTGGAGTTTTGTCAACTCCGATCTGAAGCCGAATATAAGCCATCTCTGATGTAACTATCACCAAAGTAACTCATTACTCACAATCTAAGCATACTACAGTGTAACATCTAGCTTCAATACAAGATGCAATCCTCCATGTAATAGTGCAATCAAGGAACATTGACGTTGTCAGGCTCCAGGAGCATTAATAAGGGGGCCTGTTCGCTTCTCAGGCTATCATGTCTTCATGCTGCTAAGCATAGCTGCAAAGAGGCTTGATCACCATGGTCAGAGCAACAATTCTTGCTCCACAATAGCCGATGCACCGCACTGTGGAGGTGTTAATCTCTTGGCTATTGAGATTCACCAGCCAGGGAAAGGAAGTTTAGACATCAGCCAGGTCTGTGCTACTGCAGCACAAGAACGAATGATCATAGGGAGACTTTCATGCACACCACCCCGTCCTGGCTCCTGCAGGGCACTGATGTAGCAGACCATCACACCAACGTGCTTTGAGACTTTCCCCGAGATCGCTCTACTCTACTCAATACCAAGAGCCAACACATATCAAAAAACCTCACCCTGGCCACTGCAGCTCTGGTAGAAAGAATTAAGATGGTGTGTCGATGACACTGTCACAAGTGACCATTGTATGGCACACAAGTGACCTCACCCTGGCCACTGCAGTCTGTAGAGAGATTGATGGTGTTTCAATGAGACTGTCACAAGTGACCATTATGGCACAGTTTACCACAGAGTAGAAACATGTGTAAGGGAAACATTTCCGAAGGCAAAGAACCCCTGACACCTATCCCTCTCCTAAGGGAAGCTGTCAGGGATGCCAGAACTGCCATAAGAGTTAGGCAGAGGAAAAGTGGCTGGAATGGTGTGTCCTTTGACCACCAAACGCACACTTACAGAGCTGTGGAATGGGTCAGGCGAGCTACTAGCCGATCAGCCCCGAGGTGCACACACCACTACTCTCAGGCAGAAGCATACAGACTTGTACAGGAGGTTCTCTGCGAGAACAAGCAGCAACAGTCTGCCAGATGAACTGAGGGCAAATTAACAATGCCTTACAACCAGGCAGACTTCCTCATATCAAAGAGCAGGCAGCTGAACCCGATAACTCTCTGGAGGGCACTAATAAAAACCTACAAAAACAGTTCTTCCCACCGCCGCGGTTCTGACGGGATCTTTCCCCATCATTTCCCACTTAAGACTGACAGGTGCACTTGCATTCCTGCAACTCACAACAAGTCCTGGGAACTTCACTCTACCCCAGAGCTGGATTGAGGGCCATCATAGTTCCCATCCCAAAACCAAAGGCGGGAGCCTAGGAAAATACCGCCCCATCTCTCCTCCTCAGTCTGTCTGGCAAAATGGTCCGAGAGAATGGTACTAAACCGACTCCAATGGAAAATAGGACCCCACATGAACATCTCCGATGGGTTCACAAGGGCATGGAGCACTAGCACACAGCATAGCCACGCTCTTAAGCACAATCAGCACTGTCACTTCTGTGATAGTTTCCTATACCTGGAGAACAGAAGCTTTTGAATTAGCAACTCCCAAGAAGCTCCTGGCTGTTTCAGGATAGAACGCGCCTAAAGTCAATTCCAAGCCACCTATCACGCACATGCCACTAGAAAATGAACATCCCGGGTAGGGTCCTCAGTCTAAGTTCTTTTCAACCCCCCCCACCCCCCTTAAAAAATGAAAATCATTTCCTATGCAGACGACTTGGAATCATCTCCACCTGGGCTCCTGCCTAAGTAAAGCCCAGCGCTGTCTGGACCTATATCTGAGGAGTGCTTGTGGACTAAGACTAAAAATCTCTCGCCAAATCCAAAGCCATGGCTCCTGATACTATGTCGGGCATAAGACTGAGATCGAGGGAATGAACTTGGAATGGGTCCATGTCTTTCAATACTTTGGGGTAATGATTGCCGGACCCTCGCCTTTAAAAAGAGGTCCTGTACTTGGCTGATTGAACAAAGCAAGACCTGTCCTGTCACGAGAGCAATGTCTGGAGAGACACATAGGTGCCAGACATAAAGTACTAATATCATTCATATGTACATGCCATGCATCCCGATTTGGAACTATGCTTCTGGTCTCCCTGATTGCCGCAAACGGGCCAAAATTAAGAGAACAATTGAGACAAGTCTAATGAAGCTGCCAGGGATCACTCTGGGTGCCGCAAGGTGGACGAAGGGCCCTCACCTCCTCATGGAGGCAAACTCTCCCCATAGAATCACGAATTGATCTAATGGCAGCTCATTTTTTCAAAGCTCATCCAAGCTCCCATGAACACAAAAATGCTCAGACGCTTATAACAAGACCGCACGAGCTTTTTGCCAACAACTCTTGCTGCCTGAGTGTTGATACTCTTCACTAAAGAACAATTGGCTCCAAGGGCATGAACTCCCCCCACCCTGACTTTGAGTTCTCTGTTATGAGCTTGTCAAGGAGAAAGCATCAATACCCATCCTATTCTAAAGCAGAAACTGAGAGGGTCCATGGTCTTGCAGCCATCACTCCTCTGGGTAGTAGAACTACTTCATGGATGTATCAGTCGATCCGCTTACAACACTGCAGGCGCCGGATTTGCAGCAAGGGATGCCACACGCCCACAAGGGTACAGTACAACGCCTCCTCGCTACAGGCAGAGGCAGTTGCGATCATGGGAGCCCTAGCCCACGTGTCCCTAAGAGGACTACGTAAAGACTCGCTGAGGGCACCGAATGACTGTCTACAGCAAAGCTCACACAACGACTTATCTGACTACTATCCTCACAATAGCACAGAGGATTCCTTGCTCAGGGTAGTAAGAATAATCATAACTGGGATCCCTAGCCACTAGGTATCAGAGGGAATGAGCTTGCTGACAGACTAAGCTGACATTGGCAGGGTAATGCCCCCAATCCCATGATCATAAAACCGAGCCGGAAAAATCTTAAGACAGAGAGTAATGCCACAGTTCGTGCCTTCCTCCTGCATCTTTCACAGAGAGAAAATGAGATCCTCGCCTCACCAGATGGTAGCTTAACACCACAGGCTATGAGCCACTGGCACTCTCTGAAGCAATCAATAGAGGTCCGAAGTTATGCTTGCACAGATCAACAAGGTTACATTGCGTATGCCAGGATCATACAACAATTGACCTAAAGAAGTGTTGCTGCATTGTGGTGAGCCGAACACCACGTTGGTACATTTCCTTACAGAATTGTGAGGCACACACAATTTCTGAGACAGAAAGGATGCCCAAAACAGCCGCCGAGCTGGTCATAAGATATGCCGCATCTTACGCCATGGCGGCAGGAGGCGCCTGTTGGCAATCCTGCCAAA
>NW_023657940.1:0-5000 GCF_015228065.2 Penaeus monodon
TTTGATAATTATAATTATATATATTATATTATAATAAATTATATATATTAAATATAATAGTATATGCATTATATATATATATATATATTTTATATATTAATATATAATATTATATTTTTTATATATATTATATTATCATCTCTCTCTATTATATTTGTATATATATACTTTATTAGTCATTTTGTGTATGTGTTGTGTGTGGGGAAATAAATTACTATAATAGAATATATAAAAAATATATATAATAAATTATATATATATATATTATAATAATATAAATTGTTTATAATAATTTTATATGTATATATAATATATATATATATATATATATATATTTATGTACTTATATATATATATATTTTATAAAAATTTTAATATATAAAAAATTTTAAAAATATTAAACAATATATCTGCACAAATTTTCATATTGTAATATATATAAATTTTAATATAATTTTATAATATATATATATATATATATATATTATTATATAAATATTTTAAAAATTATTATGCAATATACATACTTATATAATTTATTACTACAACATATGGGTAAGAGTACATAATACTACAATATATTTCATATATCTATATCTATATTAATAATATATTTATCTATTTTATTTATACATATAATGTTATACATGTTTATATACAGTAATATATGCTTTCTCCTCAAAAAAAAAAAAAAAATTATATATATAAGTCTTCGGGGTAGATTGTGTTTTGGGGTTGCCAAAACCCTTTTAAGGAAGTTATTTATCCCCGCATACTCTCTTCTACTCCATTGAATAGTGAAAGTTTAACCAAATCAACCATTTACAAATTAATATAGATATAATTACTCCTTCATGCTGAAATTTCCCCTTTTAAAACATGTATTCTAAAAAAAAAAAAATTTGGGGATGTTTTGGGAATTTTATGTGGTCCCCGACCCCTTTACAATCAATGCACCTTTTTAAAGTCGAATTATGTTAATATCGTCTTATATATATATATATATATATATTCTATATATATATAATATATATATATAGTATTATGGATATATATTATACATATATGTGTGTGTGTGTTGTTTTGTATATGTGTGTGTGTGTGGTGTGGTGTGTGTGTGGTGTGTGTTCCTATATATGTATACATGTGCATATATTGTGTACATATATATTATAATATATATATCATATATATATATATATATATATATATATACTATATATATATATATATATATATATATTATATATTTGTGGTGTGTGTAATGACTACATGTATGTATGTATGAATGCACACACACACACACACCCCCCCAACAACACACACCACACACGCGCAACACACAACACACACACACACGCCACACACACACACACAACACACACACTTTTATCTATATTTTATATATATATTATATATATAGATATATATATATATATATATAGATGTGTTTGTTGTGTGTGTGGTGTGTGTGTGTGTGGTGTGTGTGTGGTGCGTGTGTGTGTGTTGTGCCGCGTGTGTGTGTGTTGTGTTGTATACATGCATATATATATATATATATATATAGATATATAATATATAGAGATATATAGATATATATATATATATATATATACTAATATATCTATATATATATATATATGTGTGTTGTGTGTGTGTACTTCATTATAATGGTTATGGTATACATACATACACACCACACACACACACACATATATATATATATATATATATAGTATATATATATATAATATATAGATATATATATTATTATGTATATGTATATTATAATATATCTATTTATATATATATATATATTATATATATATATATATATATATATAGAATATATATATTTGTGGGTGTGTGTGTGTGTGTGTCTGTGTGGTGTGTGTGGTGTGTGTGTTTGTGTGTGTGTGTGTGTGTGTGTTGTGTGTGTTATTTAATATAAGGATGTGTACCTGCATATCGTGCAGAGTGCATACATATGATACATGTAGTGGTATATTTTATGTGTTATATAACATCTGCCAGTAGTGTGTGTTTGTGTATGTTTGTGTGCTTTCTACATGGTGGACATGTACTACTCCTTGTAACAGCCTGTATATTTCGCCCAAGAACGGATCTGTCTCCATCCACGGAGAATTCGGTCGGACCAAGGGCCCGGTGTCAAATGAGGTTCAATTAGTTTTCTTGGACACTTGGAGCTGGGCCGGAGTGGTTGGATGAGAGCCTATTTGGTCTCCGGATATTTCCCTTTATCACAGAAAGTGAAAGGTATTAACTCTTTGGCGACCCGAGGAAATTCAATTGTAAGGTGTAAGATGTTATAACTCTCATTAGATATCAGGGAAAAATAAATAAAAATCAACAAAGACATCGCTTAGCTATGACTAATAACAAAAATGTATACATCATAGCTATCTTGCAAGCGGATTCCAGTTCCCGTAACGCCACGTCCGTCCTTGCGTTAAAAAGTATATACAACCGAAACACGAAGAGAAATCATGGCTAATATTTATCACCATTTTCGAAGAAATACAACGCCTTTACTCTTCTTCCTTTTTGGTTTTTTGTTTTTTTTTTTTTGTTTTTTTTTTTTTTTTTTTTTTTTTTTGTTTTGCAAGGGGACCACCGTGTGTAAGTTATTTTATCAGTGAAATGAATGAGATGTTGAGTTACTTAAGTTTTACAAGGAGGTTCCCGGCCATGTAAGTTACCATTACTATTTTAACCAGTTTTATCACTATTATTATTATTATTATTATTATTATTATTACATTATTAATATTATTATTTATTATAATTATCATTATTATTATTATTTTGTTGTCGTATTTGTTGTTGTATCATTATTATCCATTATAATTATACATTATTGTATTTATAATTACTCTATTCCCCCATTAGATTGAAGTCCGAGGCTTATTATAAAGTATGACGGTTATATATAGATATATAGATATTATAGATTTATATATATATATATTAATATATATATATATATGTGTGTGTGTGTGTGTTGTAGTGTGTGTGTTGTAGTGTGTGTGTTTGTGTGGTGTGTGTGTTGTGTGTTGTGTGTGTCGTGTGTGTGTTGCATATATATATTTATATATATATATATATATATATATATATATATATATGTATAGTATATATATATACATCTATATGTATATGATAAAATGGCCACACACACACACACAACACACACACACACACATCACACACACACAAACACACACACCACACACACACACACACACACACACACACCACACACTAACACACATATATATATAATATATATATTAATATTATATATATATATATATTATATATTAGATATATATATATATATTTTTTATTCTATATATATAGATATATATATTTTTTTATATATATAATATATAGACTGTGTGTGGGTGTGTGTGTGTGTGTGTGTGTGTGTGTGTGTGTGGTGTGTGTGTGTGTGCCATGTATATATATATATAGGGTGTATATATATATTAATATATCATAATATATATATAATTATATATGTATATATTAGATATATATTTGTTTTTGTTTTTAACACGGTAGGTTCATTCCTGATCCCGCCGCCGGGTCACAGCATGAACTAATTGTAGTGTTCATGTTGTGATGCTCTTGGAGTGAGTACGTGGTTAGGGTTCCCAGTTCCTTTCCAACGGAGGTGCCGGAGGGGGGGGGGGGGGTGTACCTTTAGTAATCATTCTCCTCTATTTATCCGGGCTTGGACCATCACTGACTTGGGTCTGGCTTGCCACCCGTGGCTAGTAGGCAATCGAGTGAAGTCCTTTGCCCAGGGAACACGTCCGGTCGGTGACTCTAACCCTCGAACTCAGATTGCCCCCCGGGGGGTTTCCCCCCCCCCCGTGACAGTCCTTTGAGTCCGATGCTCTAACCATTCGGCCACCGCGGCCCTCTCATAGATATATTAAAAAAAAAATACTATATATATATAATATATAGATATTATATATATATATATATATATATATAGATATATATATATCTATTATTAGTATATATTTATATATATATATATATATATATAATATATATCATAAAGTATGCACACATACACACACACACACAAACACCGCACACACACACACACACACACAAACACACCCACACAGCACACACACACACCGCACACACACACACACACATATAGTATATATATATATATATTATATATAATATTATATATTATATATATGAACCGTATTCATATTGACAAATGTAGATATAGGTATGAATGAGAATGAATAGCTCCAATACAAAGAGATGTCTTTGACCGTTCGACTGCGTCTTCGTCAGAAATACATACATTCGCGAAATAACATAGAAAAATATATCATGCTTGAGCTGACAGAAGTACCTGACTGTGACCATCTCTATTCGTTGCTCGTAGGATGGTTTTGCTGTGACCTTGGATAATCTGAACCTGCCCCATGCCGTGTTTTACATTACTCTCCGTCGCGATGTACTGCTTCCAATACTTTTTCTTTTTAGTTTGTTCAGTTTCCCATGGCACTATTTCTGCCATCCTTCCAGTTCGTAGATGTCCGGCTTCATCTACATGTACCACCATGGCGTTGGAAGTTCTTTGTGACGGATGTCAGCTCGATGTTCGCTGATACCTGGTGCTGAGACACGGCCTGTTTCCCCAAAGGATGCTGTTCGCAAACGCGCTGCATGGTATGCGATATCAACATCTAATGGGTTCTTTCGGCTGCTTTCTGGGTCACGTCTTAAGTCATGTATCTTTCCCCGTATGTGCTTGGCGTTCTCACTGTCCTTGCCGAAGTTCTGCTGGGAAGGGGGGGGGGGGGCCTGGAAATGTTACATGACGGTAACAATGGACATTCCTAGAAGATGGTGCGGTCTGCTCTTGCAATTATGCTCTCGCATTCTTTTTGAGGTTGAACCGGAAGCCTCTGGGATACTTGTGTTTCATGAAAGAACTA
>NW_023657940.1:10000-15000 GCF_015228065.2 Penaeus monodon
CATATAGAGTGTGTTACAAAACATTACACACCCACAACCACACATACACACCCACACAAAACCACAAAATGTGTCTGTGTGTGTGTGTGTGTATGTAATACGTATAAGAATGAAAAGGCCGAGTTTCAGCCGTACCCTTGTTGACTTTATACCCACTGCCATGAGATATTTGCATTAGCAGACCTTATATAAGGGATCGTCGAACATGATCAAGCACCATTTTTAATTTAGAATTCGCTGAGGAGAATCTGCATCATCTTGAGTAAGAATGGGGAGTTATGCCTCATATCTCTATCGTCAATGCTTCAGTTCACAAATATAAATTATCAGTGTTCGAGCACGTTTCCAACAGGGAGGGAAAATATACTATCAATTTTCTTTACTAACCGCATGTTAAATTTTTTTTGTAATGGTATATGTCCTGTAAAAGTACTCTGCACCTTTTTGGACCACAATGGCATTTGATTATTTTAATTACGAGAAAACGTGCAGTCTGTTAATTCTTATTAATAAGACACCAAAACCAATGCCACCACGCGCGCGCACACACATGCACACACCGGGCACGCAGGGCCACGTGGCGCACACACACACACACACACACACACACACAACACACACACACACACACCACAACCACACACACACAAAACACACACACACACACACACACCGGGCACGCAGGCACGCACACACACCACACACACACACACACACACCACCACCACACACACACACACCACACACAAACAACACACACACACACACACACACACAAACACACAACATAGGGTGCATTTCGCACAGAAGAAAACGTTGTTAGTAAGCATCTCTCTTTAATAACTCCCCAAAGCGTTATATGCATTGGCGATAAACTGCCAATTTTATTCAGATAGTACTTCTCTGAGCCCCGGGTTCACAGCATGATACTTAATTGTAGTTTTCATGTTTTTGATGCTCTGGAAGTGAGTTACGTGGTAGGGTCCCCAGTTTCTTTCCACGGAGAGTGCCGGGTTGGTTACCTTTTTTAGGTAATCATATTCGAAGTACTACCTGAGCTAAATTAGCGGTATTGTGGTGATACGTAAATGGAACCGTTTTTCCAGAGTGTGTTGTGAGGGGGGGGGGGTGGGAAAACCAAACACAAGAGTGGCGATATAAGTCCGTACTTGTTTTCGGAAAATTTTAATCCACGTAAATATTGTTGCCAGTAGTGGAAAGATGGAAAGATATTGAGTAGTTTAAGCTATTTCCAAGCAAACAATTATTAACTTTATCAAAACAATCCGGTATCTTAGGCCTACAAACAGGGAGCACGAAGCACATGTTTAGCGCTAACTAGGCAATCATATTAATAAAAAAATCACCGAGATAATGATCCATTTAGAATGAAACAGGATCATTTTAATTGGGTCATGTGAAAGCGCCTCAGATTTCAAAAAGAATCGTCTAAAAAAAGGGGGAAAAAATAAAAATTACATTAGGTTTGAGCGTCATTTTCTGGGAAACACCACACACACACACAACACACACACCACACACACACACACACACACACACACACACACACACGCACACACGCACACACCACACCACGCCACACGACGCATCACCACCCACACGCACGCACACAACATAACACACACACACAAACACACACACACAACAAACAAAAACAAAAAAACAAACACCACACACAAACATATACTACACGAGAAGGTCCATACTTATTTATAACGTTTAATCTAAATATATATAAATGCGGATTAACACAATGTTAACTTTAACCTTGATAAAAAGTTTAAAAACTCAGGTGCTCATTACCCATAATTTATGCCTATGACTATTTCACGCATTTTTTATCTTTTTTGAAAATACGTATTATACAAAAATTCATGATCTATTTTAAAGAGCGGGATCGTAATAAACAATAGGCAGTTACAATCATAGTGCTGTTGGTTTTATGGCGATGTTTCTGTTATATACTTTTCTTGTTTAATGTAGATATATATATATATAGATATATATATATATATTATATATATATAGATATATATATATATATAATCTTTTTTTTTTTTTTTTTTTTTTTTTTTTTTTTTTTTTCCATATTAATTATATTCGAAAGGTCCATCGATAGTTTAGAGACTTAGGGCTTACGAGGGAAATCTAGTAATATATATATATATATATATATTTATATATATATATTATAATATATTATTTAGCTAATTTATTAATTTAGTTTTATTTATTTATTTATATTTCAAGCTTAGTGAAAAAAACTACATATCAAAACGCTATTGTTTTATCATCAATTGGCCTACTGATAATACATTTATTCATAACTATCAACAATTTAAGAAGCTTAAACTGGAAATGCATCGATAAAATAATAAACAACACCGTTTTTTAAGCGATTTATAGTTCAAACGTGTATATATGATTCTTAAGGATAATAACATCGTCTTTCTCAAGGCAAACGGTTTGTTATTTCTGACCAGGTATTGGAGAGCTGTTATACGTTTCCGTGATGTTTGTACCCTTTTCTGTCTCTAGTATTTCATCGAGGTTACCGAGACTGACTTGATGTTTAGTATTGATCATAAACTAGATGATCCAGAAGTTCCGCTCGTAAAAGACAGATTTTTTGCGATTTGTATCGAACCGTATATATGTAAGTTACCCCGAGCTGAAACTTATTTATGGAAAGAGAAGAAAGAAGAGAAAGAAGACAAAAAAGAAGAAGAAGAAGAAGTAAAGAAGAAGAAGAAGAGGAAGAAGAAGAAGAAGAGAAGGAAGAAAAGAGAAGAGAGGAAAGAAGAAAGAGAAGAAGAAAAAAGAAGAAAATAACAATTAGGGGAAGAATAAGAAAGAAAAACACTTATAAACAAATAATTAAAAAGAAGGGAAAACAAACCAAAAACAAAACGGAAAAGAAAAGCTTTTTAAACAGAAGAAAGGAAAAAAAAAAAAAGAAAAGAAAGGAAAAAGAAATGAGTCATTAGCATAGACTGCAATCCATGATCCGCCTGCGTCTGGTGTAAGGTTCTTTACAAGGAAAATAAGCAAGTGAGATTTATGACCTTCATGTTCGCTGGCGGCCTGGTTATCTGTTTGGCTACTTTGTAAGTGTTTATGTGAAGCTGATGTGTCTGTGTAGTGTGTGTGGTGTGTGTGTGTGTCTGTGTTAGTTGTGTGTGTGTGTGTGTGGTGTGTGGTGTGTCGTTCGTGAGTGTGTTGTGTGTGTGTGGTGTGTATTGTGTTGTGTGTGAGTGTCTTGTTGTTAGTGATCTGTGTTAGTCTGTGTGGTGTTAGTGTGTGGGTTTGTTGTTCAGTGTGTTGTGTGTGGATGGTCGTTGTTGTTTCATTTGAGTTATTATTTCTAGAGATGGGTTAGGAATTTGGATTTCTGATTATACATTACGGTTATTTTTTATTGTTGAAATAACCTTGTTGGCGTACTTTAAATAACCTTAAATCTAAACTTGTATAGAAAATATATATATTTTTTTTCCAATAATATGTTAGGACGGCAGCTGCGGACTAAAAAAGTTTTTTTTAAAAGTTTTCATTAAAACAACACACATATTACACATGTAAATGTTATTAGGGTATCGACATGTTCAGTATAAAACTAGCCATGATGGCGGTAAAGTAACTATAAATGATTCCTATTCACTGTGACTATTACAGGACATATGGAATTCCAGATATAATAGCTAAAAAAAAAAAAAAATCTTATATTGTCTATATATAAAAAAAAAAAAAACTTTACCGTTACAAAAATAACCAAAAAGACATAATCCCTAATGGAAGACAGAAAAAAAAATCATAACGAACTTGAACATCAATCTTTTCCTTTTATACACAGATGGAAAGCGTCCTTCAGCTTTCTCGCCTCTTTAATACGCTTTAGTGCATAGAAGTGCGCGGCGCAAACATCAGACATCTTTTGATAAAATTGAAGGAATTTGCAGTGCTATTCTGTTTCAGAAATTAACAAAAGTAAGTGCTATCGCTCGCTGGATCTTTATTACTGTACATGCTACTCCATACAGACAAATATCAAAAAGAAATAATTAAGGGGGAAATAGGAAACACCTTGGTTATTGCTTGATTTTTGATACAGATATTCTTCAGTATAGTTTCCCCTGCAATTATCTCACGGAAGATGCAGCTGGCCTGTTAATAAGACTGTTCATTCTCTCTTTAAGAAATTGGGAGTTTTGTGACCGGTGATAAGTTGGATTCTTCGTACTCTCTTTCTCTCTAGCGCTCTCTTGCTCTTTCTTTCCCTTTCTCTCGCTTTCTCTCTCTTTCTCCCCTCTGTGTCTATCTTGTCTATCTATATAATAAGTAGGTACATAGATATGTGTATGTATTATACATAGATATATGTATATTACATACAGACATATTACAGGACATATATACTATATATATATATATATATATATCTCATATATATTATAATATATATATATATATATATATAATATGTTGTGTGTGTGTATGTTGTGTGTTGTGTGGGTTGTCTGTGTTTGTTGTGTGTGTGTTGGTTGTGGTGTGTGTAGTGTATGCCCGCTTGGTATTAGTGCGTGTTTGGTGTGTGTGGTGTGTTGTGTGTGTGTCTGTGTCGGTGGTTGGTTTCTTGGTGTGTGTGTGTCCTTGTGTGTGTGTGGTGGTGTGTGTGTGTGTGTGTGTGTGTGTGCCACATGTGTGTGTGTGGTGTGGTTGGTGGTGTGTGTTTTGTGTGTGTTGCGGATGTGTGTTACAATTGTGGGGGAGGGAGAATTACAGAAATTCCATTCTGTAATATAATTTGTAACTGTATATTCTAATAAATGTTTGAAGTTCATAGGATGAATTTTCCTTCACAATAAAACTGAGAAATTATCTAACTCAAGAAATTAAATGAGAAGAATTATCTACTTCAAAAGCACTAAGGCGGTTTAGTAGGGCACGTCGGCTGCTAGATGCTCGAGTAGATGAGGATT
>NW_023657940.1:22500-25831 GCF_015228065.2 Penaeus monodon
AGAGAGAGAGAGAGAGAGAGATAGCATAGATAGATAGAATAGATAGATAGATAGAGAAGAAAGAGAGAGGAAGAGAGAGAGAGATTTGAGAGAGAGAGAGAAGAGAGAGAGAGAGAGAGATAACATGAGAAAACAAGAGAGAGAGAGACAGAGAGATGACAAGAGAGAGAGAGTAGAGAAAGAGTGAGAGAGAACGGAGAAAGAGTGAGAGGACGAAGAGAGACATAAGATTCGTGAAGAGAGAGAGAGAGAGAGAGAGAGGAGAGAGAGAGAGAGGAGAGGGATAGAGAGGAAAGAGGAGAGAGGGGGGGGTAGAGAGAGAGAGAAAGGAGAGTAGGGAGAAGAGAGAAAGAGAGAGATGTTTACATTCCCATGGGATAAACTGAAGGGTCTTTGAATATTTGTTCTAGGAATTCGGTAATGTAAATTCTAAACCTGGAATTAGTAACGCATTCAGACTGTTGAATTTTTGAAATAGGGTACATGATCTATCATAAATTTTGTTCATGTAAACAGAAAAATTTTTGCGAATATCAGTGTCTAGTAAAATTCTTGTCTAGGTATTATATATATATTAGTATATTATATATATATTATATTTATAGATATATATATATATATATATATATATTATATATATAATATATATATACAAACACCACACACCACACACACTATCACACACACACACACCACGCGCGCGCGCGTTCACATGCACGAAGTACCTTAAATCTGTATACGTAGGTTATACGACTTTGTTCATATATCTAACTCTCTGTCTATATGCACACACAAAGATACAAGTATGGTGTGTGTGGGTGTGTTTTTTTTAAATGCATTTTTTTGTTATCTTACTTTTTTAATTCTGCACTGAGGTATTAAGACGGCGATACATGAGTTTGGCAGAGAACAAAACTGTACATGTCCGTTGGGAACAATTTTCTTTACCCAGTTCTTTTTACTAACATGCCAGTGATGATGTATATGGTGTATTTGGTTTGATGATGTAGATAGATTTAGATATATTTTTGATATGTATATAGATATATGTTATATGTATATATGTATACTATGTGTGTAATATATAATATATTATATATATGTATATACATATATATATATTATAAAATATAAAATATATATTATATAATATATATTATATATATATTATATATATATATATAAAATTATTATTTTTTTTTTTTTTTTTTTTTTTTTTTTTTTTTTTTTTTCCCCACAGCCATTTTTCCCACGCAGACATAGGCCTCTCTAAATTTACTACTGAAAGGTTATATGGCACCCGCCACCCTTCCCTGATTGGATGCCCTTTCCCTAATCAACCGCGGTTTGTGCCAGGGTGGAGACTTCTCCTGCGACACATGCGTTGACTTTCTCAAGGCGATTTTGTCGCTTTTCGGGTTTGAGTCAGCAGTCAGAACGCAGGCATTTTTACGACCGCCGCGGCGGGGAATGAACTCGGGACCACGAGGGTCCGTGCTCTAAAGATTGGCGATAGATATAGATAGTAATATATGTTTTACATATTTTATGTGTATATATCATCATCACATCATCATTCAGCCTGATTTGATCCACTGCAGGTATAGGCCTCTTCCAATCTTTTTCAACTTTGTCGTGTTTTTATTTTTTTGTTTCCATTCTCGGCCTCCAAATTTCGTTATTCGTCACCCATCTTTTCACTGGTTTGGCCCTTGGCTTCTTTTTATTTTCTATAACCAGTCTGTTTTTTCTTTGTCCATTTGTTGTCCCGTCTCCGGTGTATATGACCTGCCCATTGTCATTTTCTTTTGATGCTCCCAAGTATATCTTCCAATTTTGTCTGTTTCCTGATCCAACACCCTCATCCGATCTCTTAGCTAATTCCCACATCAACCTCTCCATCCCTCTCTGGAACCCCTTATTAGTACTTTATTTATTAATGTATAAATGTTTTTAAATTAAAACATGCAAAATGTACGTCTCTCTCTCTTTCACTCACTCTCTCCCCTCTCTCTCTCCTCTATTATATTCTTAAAATTCTTCAGCCGTAAAGTTTTTATAATCAGCCAGAAAAGTCAACAGAATGATACGAAGGTTAATGAAAAACTTCAAATATCACTTACTGAAAATATAATCTTTTACAAATGAAAATAGTATTACTGATGTAAAACACACACACACACACACACACACACACACACACACACAACAACACACACACACACACACACACACACACACACACAAAACACACACACACACACACACACACGGCCCATAATCGTGCCATTTTATCTTTACTTCTCTCATTATCATTATCAATTTAAAAAAAAAGGGTATAGAAGTAATGAAGGCAAATCGATCAAAATAAAAGTTTGAAAACTAAAGTGGTCATTAGGGAAACCCGTGCATAGGGAAGGCAACAGAAAATAAAATGAAAAGAAGATGAGAAAGAAATTAAGGATGCAAACAAAATATGAAGTTGCAGCTTGCAGAGACGATCAAGAAATTTTAACTCACAAACCTACAGACGTAAATAGTGGCAAAAGACGACAGGGACGCGGAGAAAAAGTGGCTGAAGATAGCAAGAAGAAAAAAAATTAGATGGATTGTTGGAGAAGAACATCGTAGGTGGTTAGTCGAAAGTCCATTTTAAAATGACATTAAATCAATCAGATGGACAACCGATGTAATAAAGATTACTGAACACATAGCGACCTCCGAGGCATACAAAAAAAAAAAGAAAAAAAAGAAGAAAAAAAAAACAGAGATGACAGGGAACAAATACAAGAGAAAAATGGAAGTTGAAAACAAAAGTAAACAAAGTAAAAAGAAAAAGAAAATATTTGTTTGGAGGGTGACAGTCCTCGAAGCAAATCAAATCTACTTTTAGAAAAAAGACAGAGGCAAACACGACTCTACAATAGAAAGGGCTGAAAACCTATCTGGAAACGTATTCATTTTAATCATGAAACAGTGAAAGCCTGAAACACTGTTACCCAAGTTTGGAATCAAAGAGAGGAAACCCTTAGTAACATCATTACCAAGTAAAGCGCAAAAGGCTTGCAAAAAGTTATTTTCATGAGAAATGTAATTTTCCAGTCTGTCTCTTTCGCTGCAGTCCATCGCAGTGCAATGTCACATTCCTTGCAACTAGAGGGGCAATTGCAAGAAGTTTTTTCATGTTTCAAGATGGGCGAAATTTTTTATTTTGTTTTCAATCTTTGAATGTATTCGTATTATCGTTAGGATGTTTTCGCAATTGCAATCATATCCTCAACTACATGATCGTCATCATTATTCGTTTTATCATCATGCTTCAATTTCCTTT
>NW_023657941.1:0-25831 GCF_015228065.2 Penaeus monodon
TTATTACATTCATTTACATTATCATATCATACTCATTATTTCTATATCATCATATTCATTATATCATTATTATCATATTGCATTATATATATTTTCATTATATAATTAAAATTATGCATAAATATATATTTTAATAATACTAAATAACACTAAATAATATATAAAAATATATAATTAAAATAATATCTGTATAATTTATTTTATAATTAATTTTATTAAATATACTACAGTAAATTATTATCTGTATAATAAAATATTTTACAATTATACTACAGTAAAAAATAATAATATGATAATAATAAAATAATATTTAATACATATTATAACAATAGTATATATATAATTATACTTATATTATTATTTTGTTATTATCAGTATAATATAATTTTTTGCAATAAAATACTAATAATTAATAATAATAATAATAATAATAATAATAAATAATAATAATAATAAAATAATAATATAATTAATAATATAATAATCAATAAAATGTACATAATAATTGATTATTTATATATAATAGTAATAATCATCAAATGTTGAAATTTCTTATCTCACTTATATTCATATGTCATCAAATGAAGTAGAATTTGTATTTTAATTTTCCCTAAAAGCTATATTTCGCAAATCATAAACGATTTGAAAAATGTCATTTTGGGTCTTCCTTTAAAGGCATATTGGTCCAATTCTTGCTTTTTCGACTATTTGATTTTTTTTTATTATCTTTTTATTATATATGACACAATTCATGTTATCATCATCATTATCATCATATGCAATCATTATCATTCATCTATTCATATTATCATCATTATTGCAATTATCATATAATTAATTATTACATCTTATCATTAATTAACTATAATAATAGTATACAATATAATAACAATTAATTTAATCTATATATAATCTACTTAAATAATATTTAATTAATACGATAATAACTGAATTAATACTTTTTATAATAATTATTTTTACAATTATATCCAGTAAAATAATTAATAATGATATATAACAATAATATATTTAAAATCTATATTCATAAAAATTAATATTATATAATATATACATATTAATATTAATTAATTATTTATTATACAGTTATATAATATTTTTCAATAATACTATATTAATTAATAATATATTAATAATAATAATTAATAATAAATAATAATAATATAATGAATAATAATAATATAATAATAATAATAATAAATAATAAAATAATAATAATAATAATATAAATGTTATGTAATTCTTATCTCACTTTTATATCATAGTCATAATTTTAAAAAATTTGGTAATTCTCATTTATTATACCTATTTGCAGAATCAATATGAATGGTAATTAAGTCATTTTCGATAACTTCCAAAGGCAATATTTGCAATTTGAAACGCATTTTTGGACTTTTAGGATTTTTTATTTTACCTATTTTCTTTTTTGCACAATTCCTGTATTTATTCATTTTATATATTTATTCATCATTATTATCGTTATCAATCTTATCATCTATCATTATATCATGATTATCATCATTATTATCATCATTATTCAAATTTTTCATCATTATTCAATATTTATCATTATTATTGCAATTTTTGCATTTATAATATATAATTTTAACTATACAATAAACAACTACAATAATAATAGTAATAACAATAATAATAACAATAATAACGTCTTTTAAATCATTATTTAATCATATTTAATTATATCGGTTATACTGTAAGTAATTACTGTTATGATATTATTTTTACAATTATACTACCAGTAAAAATAAGAATAATGATAATAATAACAATAATACTATTAAATAACCATATTATAACAATTCGATTATTTAATTAACTTAATTATATTATTATTGTTATTATACTATACAGTTTAATAACATTTTGGCAAAAATCCTAATAATTAAAGAATAATAATAATAATAATACTAATAATAATAATAATAATAATAATAATAATAATAATAATAATAATAATGATAATAGATAATAATAATAATGATAAAGTAATAATAGTAATAATCATCAAATGTTATCCAAATTCTCTTGTATCTCACTTTTATCATCATTATTGTCAGTGATTAATAGAAATTCTGGTAATTATTATCATTATTACCTCATAATTTGCCAGGGAAATCATCAAATGAATGGAAAAAACGTCATTTTGGAGTATACTCTCAAAAGGCTATATTTACTAGATTTTGTCCGCTATTTCGACTTGGGATTTTTCTTTTAACTTTTTTTTTATTATATATGGACACCAATTTCTGTTTTATATATTATTACATGATATCATCATTATTATCGTTATAACATCATTATCATCAGTATCATCATCATTTCATCATCATTATTGCAATTATCTATCATCATTATTGCAATTATTATCATTTTATTGCAATATTGCAGTTATAATATATGTTTTTACATCTATATAATACAACTTACAATAATAAAGGGAATAACAATAATAATAACATAATAACGTCTTTATAACATTAATTATATCATTATTTAATTAATATCGTTATTACTGTAAATTTATTATGGCATAATAATCATTTTTACCAATTATACTACCAGTAAAACTAATAATAATGATAATAATAACAATAATAATATTAATAACAATATTATAAAATTATTATTTATTATAATTATACTTATGATATTATTATTGTTATTATTACCAGTTTATAATAAATTTTTTTGGCAATAATACTAAAATTAAATTAATAATATTTAATAATAATAATAATAATAATAATAATATAATAAATAATAATAATAATATAATAATAATACTAATAATAAGACTAATAATAATGATAATAATAATTGATTAATAGTAATAGTAGTAATAATCATCAAATGTTATCCAAATTCTCTTTATTCTCACCTTTTATCATCATTTATTGTCATGCATTAATAGAATTTCTGGTAATTCGTATTATCAGTATCACATTAAATAATTGCCAGAATCATCAAATGAATGTGAAAAAACGTCATTTGGAGTGTACTCTCAACAGGCTATATTCGCTAGATTTTGCCGCTTTCGACTTTTGGATTTTTTTTCTTTTATTTTTTTTTAATTATATATGGACACCAATGCCTGTTATACATCATTATTATCATGATTATCATCATTATGATCGTTATAATCATCATTAGCATATTTATATCATCATAATCATTATCGTCATCATTATCATCATTATTGCAATTATTATCATATCTATTGCAATTATAGCAGCTATAATATATTTTTTACATCTATACTAATAACAATTTTCAATAATAATAGTAATAACAATATAATAACAATAAAATACATCCTTATAATCATTTTAGTATCATTATTTAATTAATCTCGTTATTACTGTAATTATTACTGTTACAATAATTATTTTTACAATTATACTACCAGTAAAAAATAATATAATGATAATAATAACAATAATAATATTAATAACAATATTATAACAATTAGGGATTATTTAGAATTAACTTATTATATTATTATTGTTATTATTTACAGTTATAATATATTTTTTGGCAATAATACTAATAAGTAAAGTAATAATTAATAATGATAATAATAATAATAAAATAATAATAATAATCACAATAAAAAGATAATAATAATAATAATGATAATAGAAATAATAGTGAATAATCATCAAATGTATCCAAATTCTCTTTTATTCTCACTTTATCAAATTATTTCATGATTAATAGAATTCTGGTCAAGTATTATCATATTACCCGAATAAATTGACAGAATCATAAATGAATGAAAAAACGTCATTTTGGGTCTACTCTCAAAAGGCTATATTTCGCTAGATTTGCCGGCTTTTTCGACTTTTGGGATTTTTTTTCTTTTACCTTTGTTTATTATATATGGACACAATTCCTGTTATTATCATCATATTAATCATCATTATCATCATTATTATCGATAACATCATTATTATCATCATTATCATCAGTATCCACCATCATTATCATTCATTATTGCAATCATTAAACATCATTATTGACTATATTATATTTATTTTATTGCACTTATCTGCAGTTAGAATATATATTTACACTCTATACTAATAACAACTACAATAATAATAGTAATAGCACTAATAATAACAGCAATAATAACGTCTTTATAATCATTTATTTATATCATTATTTTAATTAATATCGTTATTACTGTAATTATTACTGTTATTAATAATATTGTTACATTATACTACCAGTAAAAATAAAATAATGATTAAATAATGAACATAATAATATTAATAACAATTATTATAACAATTCGATTATTATAATTATACTTATTATTATTATTATTGTTATTATTTATTATAATATATTTTGGCAATAATACTATATTAAAGTAATGAATATAATACATAATAATTAATAATAATAATAATAATCATAATGATTAATAGTAATAATAGTAATAAAATCATCAAATGTTAATCCAAATTCTCTTATTCTCACTTTTATTCTCATTATTGTCATGATTAATAGAATTAGGTAATTATTATCATATTAACCCTAATAAATTGCCAGGATCATCCAGATGGAAAAAAAAAAACGTCATTTGGAGTCAACTCTCAAAAAGGCTATATTATAGATTGTGACGCTTTTCGACTTTTGGGTGTTTTTCTTCTCCTTTTTTTTATTATATAGGACAAAAGTCCTGTTATTATCATAATTATATCATGATTATCAATCATTATTTTCTACCATCATCATTATCATCATGATATCATCATATCATCATTATTGCAATTAGTATCATCATAATTTGCAAATGATTATCATCATTATGCAATTATTATCATTTATTTATTGCAATTATTTGCAGTTATAATATATATTTCACATCTATAACTAAAAACACACTAATATAATAATAGTAATAACAATAATAATAAACAAATAAATAACGTCTTTATAATCATTATTTATATCATTATTTAATTAATATCGTTTATTACTGTAATATTACTTTATAATAATATTTTTACAAATAACAACCAATAAAAATAATAATAATGTAATAATAACAATAATAATATTAAATAACAATTAAATAATATTTTTTTTTTTGTAACGGTAGTTCATGTTTGAGCCGCCGTGGTCACAGGATGAGATTAATTGTAGGTTTCATGTGTGATGATCCTGGACGTGAGTACGTGGTAGGTCCCCAGTTCCTTCACGGGAGTGCCGGTTGTACCTTTTTAGGAAATCATTTCTCCTATTTTCCGGGCTTGGGCCCAGCACTGGACTTTGGCTGGCTTGCCCACCCAGAGGAATAGGTAGGCAATCGAGGTGAAGTTACTGCCCAAAGGGAACAACGCGGCGGGCGGTGACTTCGAACCTGAGAATCAGATTGCGCGTGACAGTGTAAAGTCGATGCTCTAACCACTCGGATTTACCGCGGCCTACAACAATATTTATAAAACAATTAGTATTATATAATTATACCTTATTATTATTATTATTGTTAATTAGTAAGTTATAATATTTATTTTTTGGCAAAATAATAATAATAATAAAGTAAATGATAATAATAAAATAATAATAAGAATAATAATAATTAATAAAATAATAATAATAATAATATAATAATAATAATGATAATACATTAATGATAATAGTAAAATAGTAATAATCATTCAAATGTATATCCAAAATTCTTCCTTTATTCTCACTTTTTATATCTTTATTGTCATGATAATGAATTCTTGGAATTATTATAATTATTTACCCTAATAATTGCCAGAATCACAAATGAATGGAAAAAACGTCATTATGGAGTCTACTCTCAAAAGGCTATATTTCGCCACAATTTTGCCGCTTTTTCGACTTTGGATTTTTTTCTTTTTACTTTTTTTTATTATATATGGACACCAATTCCTGTTATTATCATCATTATTTATTATATTTTTTATTCTTTCATCAGATTATCTCATTATTATTGTATCATAATCATTTCAACATTATCATCATCATTATCATCATTATTGCAATTATTATCACATTATGCAATTACTATCATATTATTGTAATTATTGCAGTGATAATATAATTTTTACAAACATTCCTTTTACTAATAACAACTCCAATAATAAATAGTAATAACAATAATATAACAAATAATAAACGTCTTATAATCATTATTTATTTCTTATTTTAATTAAATCGTTATTACTGTAATTATTACTGTTTAATAATTATTTATACAATTATTACCAGTAAAAAATTAATAATGATAATAACAATAATAATATTAATAAAACAATATTATAACAATTAGTATTATTAAAAATTATAATTATTATTGTTTATTATTGTTATATACAGTTCTAATATATTTTTCTTGGCAATAAAACTAACAATTAATTAAACTAGAATAATTAATAATTAATAATAATAAACATAATAATAAATAATAATAATAATAATAATAATAATAATAATAATAATATAATGATAATAATAATGATAATAGTAATATAGTAATAATCACGGCAAAGTTATCCAATTCTCTTATTCTCCCTTTTATCATCATTATGTCATGATTAATAGAATTATGGTATTATTATTCATTATTACCCTAATAATTACAAGAATCATCCAAATGGAATGGAAAAAACGTCATTTTGGGTTCTACTTCAAAGGGATATATTCGCTAGATTTTGCCGCTTTTTCGACTTCTGGGATTTTTTTTCTTTTACCTTTTTTATTACATATGGACACAATCTGTATTATCATCATTAGTATCATGATTATCATCATTATTAATCTTTATCCTCATCATATCATCATTATCATCATCATTATCATCATTATTGCAATATATGTATTAGTGCAATTATCATCAATTATTATTGCAATATTGCAGTCTATAATATCATATTTTTACATCTATACAATAACAACTACAATTAATAATAGTAATAAACAATAATAATTAACAAAAATAAAAAGTCATTTATAACTCAATATTTATATCATTATTTGAATTAATATCGTTAATTACATGTAATTATTACGGTTATAATAATTAATTTTTACAATTATACTACCGTTAAAAATATAATAATGATAATAATAACCAATAATAATATAATAAACACTATTATAACAATTAGTATTATTATAATTATACTCTATTATTATTGTTATTATTATTACAGCTATAATCTATTTTTGGGCAATAATACTAATAATTAAAGTAATAATAATAATAATAATAAAATAATAATAATAATAACAATAATAATATAATAATAATAATAATAATAATAATAATAAAATAATGATGTAAACTAATGATAATAGTCATAATAGTAATAACATCAAAGTTTATCCAAATTCTCTTTATTCTCACTTCTATCATCATTATTGTCCAATGACTAATAGAATTCTGTTAATTATTATCATTATACCCTAACTAATTGCCAGAATCATAAAAATGAATGGAAAGTAGTCATTTTGGATAGGGTACTTCATACGGCTATATTTCGATAGATTTTGACGCTTTTTCGGATTTTGGGATTTTTTTTCTTTTGACCTTTTTCTAATATGGGACACAATTCCTTTTATATCATCATTATTATCATGATTATCATCATTATTATCGTTATCATATATCACTATCATCATTATCATATTATCATCATCATTATCATCAATATTGCAATTATATCATCATTATTGCCTTACTATCATTATTATTGCAATTATTTTCAGTCTATAATATATATTTTTACATCTATACCAAATAACAACTTCAATAATAACAGTAATAAACAATAATAATAACAATAAATAACGTCTTTATAATCATTATTTATATATTATTTAATTAATATCGCTTATTACTTCAATTATTACTTTTATAATAATTATTTTTACAATTATACTACCAGTAAAAATAATATAATGATAATAATAACAATAATAATATTAATAACAATATTATAACATAGATTATTATAATTATATATTTATTATTATTATTGTATTATTACAGTTATCAATATATTTTTTGGCAATAATAATAATAATAATAATATAATAATAATAATAATAAGTAATAATAATTAATAATAATAAATAATAATAATAATAATAATAATGATATAATGATAATAATAATGATAATATAATAATATTAATAATCATCAAATGTTATCAAATTCTCTTTATTCTCACTTTATCATCATTATGTCATGATTAATAGAATTCTGGTAATTATTATCATGTATTACCCATAATAATTGCACAGAATCATCAAAATGAATGGAAAAAACGTCATTTTGGAGTCTACTCTCAAAAGGCTATATTTCGCTAGATTTGCCGCTTTCGACTTTGGGATTTTTTTTTCTTACCTTTTTTTTATTATTATGACACAATTCCTGTTATTATCATCATTATTATCATGATTATCATCATTATTATAGTTATCATCATCATTATCATCATTATCATCATTATCATCATATTATCTCATTATTGAAATTTATTATCATCATTATTGCAATTATTATCATTATTAGTGCAATTATTGCAGTTTATAATATAAATTTACATTATACTAATAACAATACAATAATATAGTAATAACAATAATAATAACAATAATACGTTTTATAATCATATTTAATCATTATTTCAATTAATATCTTATTACTGTAATTATTACTGTTATAATAATTTTTTACAATTATACTACCAGTAAAATAATTAATGATAATAATAACATAATAATATTAAAAACAATATATAACAATTATTATTATTATAATTATACTATATATATATTTTTATTATTACAGTTATATATTTTTTTTTGGCAATAATATAATATTAAGTTATAATAATAATAATAATAATATATAATAATAATAATAATAATAATAAATAATAATAATAATAATAATAATAATAATAATATAATAATATAAAATAATTATAAAATTTTATTATTTATTATATTTTAAAATTATTATTAATATTTTATATTAATAACCAATTTGCATCTAAATTAATTTTAACTTTGATCACTCTAAGTTTTCCTTTATTTTTTTCGTTTAAATTTTTTTCCTTTTTTTATATATACACATTTTTATATTACCTTTATCATATTATTATTTTTTCTTTTCATTTTTCTTTATTATATTTAATCATTCATTTTAAATTATTATTAAATTTCAAATTATTTATTATTATACATCTTATAATAATTTATTAAAATAATAAATAAAATAATACTCTTTTTAATATTAATATTATATTTTTATTTTATTTTATTATAATTATTTTAATTATTTAAATATAATAATTTAAAATTTTAATAATTAATAAAATAATAATATAATAAAATAATTTAATTAAAAATTATATTATAAAAAATTAAAAATATTTGAATTTTTTTATTTTAATTTTCCTTTTTTATTTTAATTATTATAATTTTATTTTTTTATTATAATTATTCTTTTTTTCATCATTATATATTATTTATTAATTATTAATCCCTATTCAAATCATCATTATGAATTTATTTTATTTTATTCTTTAAAAAATTTATTAAATTTAACAATAATTATTTTTTTAATTATTAAAAATTATTATTATTAAAAAATAATTTAATTATTATTATATATAAAATTATATTATATAAATAATAATTTTATAATAATATAATAATAATATAATAATATTAATCATCAAATGTTATCAATTCTTTTATTCTCACTTTTATCATCCTTATTGTCATGATTAATAGAGTCTGGTAATTATTATCATTATTACCCTAATATTGCCATAATCACAAAAATGAATGGAAAAAACGTCATTTTGGAGTCTACTCTCAAAGGCTATATTTCGCTAGAATTTTGCCGCTTTTTCGACTTTTGGGATTTTTTTGTCTTTTACCTTTTTACATATTATGGCACATTCCTGTTATTATCATCATTATTATCATGATTATCATCATTATATCGTTATCTCATCATTATCATCATCATTAATCATCATTATGCAATTATTTCATCATTATTGCATTATATCTTATTATTGCAATATTGCAGTTATAATATATATTTTTTACATCTATCTATACACCCCAATAATAATGTATACAATAATAACGTCTTTATAATCATTATTTTTATATCATTATTTTAATTATATGCGTTTTACTGTAATTATTACTGTTGATAATAATTTATTTTTACATTATCTACCAGTAAAAATATAATAATGATATATAAACAATAATAATATTAATACCAATATTTTAGTATTCTTATAATTTACTTATTATTATTATTATTATTATTATTACGTTATAATATAATTTTTTGGCAATAATACTAATAATTAAAGTAATTATAATAATATATATATATATACTAATATAATATGTAATGATAATATAATATACCAGTAATAATGTAATAACATCAAATGTTATCAATTTTCTTTTCTCGTTTTATCATCATTGTTGTCATGATTATAGAATTCTGGTAATTATTATCATTATTACCCTAATATTGCCAGAAGCATCAATGAATGGAAAAACTCATTTTGGAGTCTATCTCAAAGCTATATTTCGCTAGATTTTTGCGCTTTTTCGGACTTTTGGGGATTTTTTTTTTACCTTTTTTTATTATTATGGACACACTTCACATGTTTATCATCTTATTATCATGATGATCATCATTATTTCGTTATCATCATCATTATCATCCTTATCATCATCTTATTCATCTTATTGCAATTATTATCATTATTGCAATTATTATCTTATTATTGCAATATTGCGTTATACTTATATTTTTACTCTATCCTGTGTTGTAGGCAAACGCACAAGAAGTCAAATACTCTTCATTAGAGTGTAGGCTTAGTGTTTCGAGTGAGCAGCCTAGCCGTGATGAGTGAGTTTCCTTTATGTAAGGTAAAGTTAAGAGAAGACCCGTTGCCGGGGGAAAGAGAAGATGGGAGAGGGAAGATAAAGGGGTGGGATCGAAGAGATGATTTAGTAAGAGGGGGGGGGGAGAAAGAGTCGGGCTTACCCAACTGCGGGTTAAAGTTGGGCATAGCTGATTGACGAGGAAGGAGGATAAGTTAGCCGGGAAGCTCGCGCCTCGGGTTCGCTGCCCTTGCAACTGTGACTCGCTTCGGCATAGCTAACTCCACGGTCGGCGAGGCAACCGCGCCTGGGCTGCGTATCCACCGGCTACGGTGAGGTTGGGGCGGTAAAGGTGGCCTGTCGGCGCATCGGACGCCACCGTGCACGGACTTTCTTCGCCTGGCAACGGTTGTGTCCTCGCTACCGTGAGCTACAGGTTGCAGTACGAGTGAGATCGCTAATCCGAGGCTACCTCCCTTGCCCGCCACAGAAGAAGGATGATGAACAGCTCCTCCCCTCTCTCCCTTCGGTGAATCGGTCCTTTAATTGGCGTTCAGAGAGAGGTGCTGATAATCGGTTCCGGCAGGTGGCTGGACGGGGGCACCGGTGGATCCGGAGCACGCCAAGAGAGTTACCATGATCCCTCGATCGTGTGGCTTTTGCATGGGCATATTAAAGAATGCACGCGCCGGTCCCATGCAATCTCGCCTCCGGCTCTTCTCCGCGTTACCGACGTGGACGCGCCCCCCTTGTCGATGCCAGATGCTATTGCTTGCATGTAGCTTCGTGCCCTAACTAGCCCTACTCTTTCCTATGGCGAATTTTCGGCATTAGAGGACTCTGTGGCACACCTTCTTGTGAACTGGACCCCATCTTCGGGCGCGGGGGGTGCTCGGACTGGGCAGACCTTTACCTCCCGCAGGGGAGTGTGTTTCTGGGGGCCTTAGAAGGCCTGCCTTACGGTGTGCATAGATTGCCATTCTTTTGTTATGTGTTGGTCTGGCAGACCATCTGATGACTGCCACTCTTTTTTCTTTCGAATAGGGCGATAGGCAGGTAGATCCCCCTTGGTCCGGCCTTCAGACAGTTTCTGTCTAATAGCATCTGCTTAGACAGAACATCAAGTTCCCGTGATAGGAAGTACCTGGATAAAGAGTAGTCCCTTTCTCCTCACTGTGATGAAATAGTCTGTGGGTTGACTTTTTTCAGAGGATGAAGGAACTTACTGCAAGTACAGTCCCCTCTACTCTCACTGAGGTGAAAACTTTGGGTGTTTCAGAGAGAAGAGGGACTCACGTAAACTCACCCTGCCAAAAGACTGCCTGGAAACAAGTCGCTCCTCTCCCTCCTGTGGATGAAAAGTCTGTGTTGGCTTTTCAGAGGGACAAGGAGCTTACTGGAACGGTACAGAACTCCACCCTTTAATTCTCACTGAGGTGACACTCCTTTGGATGTTTCAGAGAGTAATAGGGATCCCTCAAAAACCGTCTGCCATAGGAACCTCCTGGAAAATGTTAATTTCTCTCACTCACTGGTGGTGAAACAGACGTGGCCGGCTGTTTCCGAGGGATGAAGGAACGACGGACAGGGCCGGACCCCCCTCTTTCCAATGTGTGAACAACCTTTGGGCGTTTTCAGAGAAAGAGGGATCACTTTGAAAAGGGTACAGTCCCCTCCGATGAGGCGGAGAGGAACTGCCCTGGAAAAAGGTGTTGAAAGAGCCCCCTTCCTGACTGAGTGATGAGCTAAATGTTTCCCATATATGTCTGTTAGGTGAGATGGGCATTCCCTCTGGGATACTCCCCGAGGTTTGACACCTACCCACGTGTTTGCCGTGCGTGGCACCCTTGTGAGCTGGGAGTACCTGGAGTCATGGAGGTTAGCGTGCCGTGCACGAGTACGCCCTGCGGCTAGCAACATGCCTCTTTGGTCCTTATTCTGGCAAGACAGGCGGCCTGATCCAGGCCCGGTCAGGTCAACGGTGGTCTCACCTCGGAGGCTAGGGTCCAAGCCTCATGCTGCCGTGTACCCACACCGTCCGTGTTTACCAGTGATCGGCTAATTGGGCTGCGTATATTCCACTCACCCCCTGTTTGCTTTAGACATTGGTTCTAGCACTCAGCTTCCCTTGTTGGACTCCGTGGTGGGTGGGGCGTGGTGAATGAAGACTGCCAAGTACATGGAATCTAAATAAAATTCCCCACAGACAGACCTTTACTGTTGAACGAACCCGTGCAGGCCCACCACGGCAGCCACCCTGATCCCTTACGTGCCCCCGGGTGGCAAAAGAAAACCCCAGCACAGGTGACACTGTCATGCCTGCTGCCAAGATGGCGGACAAGACAATAAATCATGTCACATTCTGTCCCCAGATTGTCCCACAGATTTGCTCTCGTGCTGGCCCCCTCCAGGCCACACCCAGACCAGAAGGTCTCTGACCCCCTCAGACGACCACTGAATGAATCAAGCACGCAGCTTGAACCAGCCGAACGCTGGTGCCTCCACAGGCAAGCCACAAGCCCGAAAGGGCGGACCGAAACGGCCGATGCCGGCGTCCGACTCTGATGGCGAGTCTGGACCCCCAAGGCGTTTTCCCGCAATTTAAGTGTCCCCGTTTAAACCCAAGGCTCGACAATGCCTCCAAATGGTAAGGGCATTGGAGAGCCATCTCAAATCCGGCCTGTCGATCCGGTTGCGCGAGATCAGGGCATGATCTCGTGCCCAAAGATCAGCAACCTTTGTATTCCTGGCAGGAGACAAAAGGAGTTAAAGATGGGGAAAGCGAGCCCTCGCCACTGAAACCCCGAGGAGAAGAGAGTCAGAGGTGCTACTTGGCTTCTCAGTCTCATACGTGTGAGTGATAACATCCCACACCCACAGGTCGTGAGGCTTCCGATGTCGAAGGGGAACTCCAACCAGGCAAGTCCTGGTGCCATGAAAGTACCCCAGCTCCACCCTTTATCTGGGTACTGGGGTACCTACAACCTACGCACATTATGTGCCCTAACCACTTCGGTGTTTCAAGTGCCAGAAGTACGGACACACCAGGCTAACTGTAGTCAGCCAAGCAAAATTTGGTGTCTGTAGCAAGCACCAATACTGAGTGTGCCATCAGGCACCATAAAGAAAAAGAAGGACCAACAGCCAATGTCCTAATTGCCAGAGGCACACGCTAGGAGCCTGGCTTGCTCTTCGGGGAGAAAAGAGGGCGGCCCTCAAACGCAAAGAGGTTTGCTAAGAAGCGACCAGACTTTTTGTTCCTGGCCCCCCAGGCAACCTACATCTGGGGGGATGAAACAAAAGCGAAAAGGCTTCCCGACCTCCTAAGAGGAAGGAGCGCCCCCGCGCCGAAACCGGGATCTCCAAAAGAACAACCAATCATTTCCCCCAAGTGAAGCAAGTGCAGAGGACCACAGGAAGGAAGGTTCCAACAGCACCACACGGTCCCCCCCCAGGACCCAGAGACATTTCTTCGAACGAGGGGGACAATGTCTATCCTGATCACTGCTGTGGTCCACAGCAGTGGCAGTATCCTTGTCAGGACCGAGAAGAGGCGGATATGCTCAATGTTGCCATGACGACACTGACACAGACCGTGAAAAGCATAAAGGGAAGGAAGATGGAGAAGGCCAAATCAGCCCCATCCTCTTCCCTCAGCCCAGGTCGAGACTCCCCTCCCCTCTCCAAGCCAGGCTATGCCCTCACGGCAGAGCCTAGCCAGGCTATGCGCCTCACAGCAGAGCCTAACCAGGCTGATTCAGTGCCACAAGCCGATCAAGAAGCTGATCCTTCCCAGGCAAGGCCAGCCAATGCCAGAAACAGCCTGCCCGAGAAAAACCATACGAAAGTCAGGCTACAAAAGTCTCTCACCCCCCAGTGGATCCAGGATAGCCTGACAGCCGAAGAGAGTCCTCAAGAGCAGTGGATTCTCACAATGGAGTTGTCAGACTCCGACCTCACCCGAATGTGACGATGTCCTCTGATGTACTAGCAATTAGTAACCTCATGACACGCACTATAAGTATTCTGCAGTGGAACATCGTGGCTTCCCTCAAGGAGGTGCCACCTCCACGCATAGTGCATCAGGAGCTTGACATCGTCATGCTCCGGGACTTAATCAGCGGAAGCTTTTTCGCTTTTCTCAGGTATCACTCTACGCGCTGCACGTTCCGATTGGCAAAGGGCCTGATGACCCTGGTGAAGGCAACAATTCCCTGCTCCGCAATAGCCTGCACCGCACTGTGGAGAAGATGTTGAATCTCTTGCCGTCCGAGATTCCACTTGGCCGGGGACCCTGAATTGTACAACGTGTACAGCAGGCCACACTGTAGTACTTAGACATCAGCCAGGTATGTGCTTCGAAGCACACGACCGAGTGTCATAGGGGAGACTTCATGCACCCCCCCATCCTGGCTCCCTGCAGGGCACCGGTGCGGCTGGCCGTCACTGCCAACGTGCTCGAGACATCCCGAGATCGTCTCCTCAACAGCCAGGAGCCAACGCATGTGATAGGAGGGTCCCGACTCACCTGGCCACTGCGACTCTCTGGGAGGGATTGGCTGGCGTGTCGATGAGACCGTCACTAGTGACCATTATGGCACTTAACAACCCTCCATGGATATTGGCCCATCCGAAATACCACGACCGAATCCAAGATGGAAACAGACAAGTCCAACTGGCAGCGTTCCAGAGCGCCTTTGGCCCGCTGTCTGAGAGCAATGAACCCACACAGAGCAAATGTGGAAGTGCTACAGCAAGACTTGTAACTGCAATTGATGATGCCAGCCTCACTGACCATACCCAAACTCGGCCGGGTTCCGGAGTCAAAGGAATCCCTGGTACTTTTCATGAGAGATTAGGGAGGGTCAACCACGGGTAAACATGTGCCGAAAACATTCCGAGCAAAGAACCCCCGACAACCTAGCCCTCCTAAGGGAGGCGGTGGAGGGATGCCAAGGAACTGCCCCAGCAGAGTGAAGGCAGGAAAAGTGCTGAATGTTGTGAGTCTTTCGATCACCTGTACCCACCCTCTCAGAGCTATGGCAACGGGTCAGCGAGCCCCAGCCGCTCAGCCCCGAGATGCACGCACCCGACCCCCAGCAGAGGACAACAGACTTGCGCACGAGTTTTCTCTGCGAGAAGAGCAGCGACAGTCTGCCAGCCGAACTGAGGGCAAGACCAAGAACGCCTACAACCGAACGACTTGCTCACTCAGAGAAAGGTCGCCGACCCATAACTCAGACGTTATCTTTTCTCTGAGGGAACTAAGAATGCACACAAGCCATTCGCAAGTCAGCCCCGGGCGATGACGGGATCTCGTACCCCATCATCTCCCGCCTGGTACTGGTAAGGTGACTTGCATATCCTGCAACTCTTCAAACAGGTACCTGGGAAACTTCCACTCTACCCAGAGCTGGAAGAGGGCTAACCTAGTTCCCATCCCTAACAAAGGAGCCGGGGAAGTACCGCCCCTCTCTCTCCTCAGCTGTCTGGCCAAGATTGCCGAGAGGATGGTACTGACGGCTCCCAATGGAAAATGGGAGCCCACACGAACACCTCCACGGTTCACCAGGGCATGAGGACAGCGCATAACAGCATAGCCCTCTCTTGAGTCACAATAACCCGGGCGCATCTGTGGCAGTAATTCCTTGACCTAGAGCTTTCGATTGGCAGTCCCTCTTGCCATTTCAGGAGAGCCTGATCCCAAAGAATCAGAGTTAAAGCTCTTGCTTGATAGTGACTACTTTACGAATAGAACCAGCAGGAGTCAATTCCAGGTCCCACCTATCACAGCACATGCCAACTAGAAAATGAACGCAACAGGGTGGGGTTTCTCAGTCCCCCTTTTTAACACACTAATGTCCTGTATCCTCAACATAAACCTCCCAGTGGGTGCAAGATCATCTCCTATGCAGACATCTTGCTATCATCTCCACTGGAGCACACTGCCGAAACAAAGGCCCAGCGTTGTCTGACTTGGGATCCGAGGAGTGTTGCAGGACGGACTAAGATCTCTGCAGCCAAATCCAAGGCCTGGCTTTGAGACGAGATTTCAAGGCACAAGTCTGAAAATCCAGGGAATGGCTTGGGTAGGTTCGGATACCTGTACCTTGGGGTGGGATAGACCGGACCCTCTCCTCCGCCAGAGTCCAGTACCTTCTTGACTGACAAGGCAAGAGTCTGGTCATGAGAGTAATGAGTTGGAAGACGCATAGGGCCAGACACAGAGTACTAAGACATTCTACGTACATGCTGTCAGGCCATTGTAGACTATGCCTCCCGCTCTGATTGCATCAGAGAAAATATAAGAACCGATTGGAGACAGTCCCAAAAACGAACCGCCGGGGTCTTCTGGTGCCCCAAGGTGGGCGAAGTCCTCAACCTCCTAGTGGAGACAAACCCTTCTCCCCTTTGGCCCTCACGAATGATCTAACGCAGCAACAATTCTTATCAAGGTCATCACAGCTCCAGGACACAAGCCTAACACAATAGTCAACGCCTAGAACCAGTACGAGCTGTTTGCAAACAACTCCTGGCTGTCTCACACAGCCAGGGGCTAATACGCCTCAGCTATGACCACTACTTGCAAGGTAATGGCCTCCCCACACCCTGACTTTGTCGAGCTCCCGCCGTGGGCTACAACCTCGATAGAGTTCTCGGTCATAACTGGCAAGCAAAAGACTGAATTTTGGTCGCCTAGCCTAGCAGAAACCCAGCGGTCATTGCACCACACCCTCCGGGAGCCTAACATATTTGGACCAGACGGATCGGTCGATCCCTTTACCCACTGCAGGCGCCGGCTTTTGCAGCAAGGGATGCCACAATATCCCTGAGGGTAACAGACCCGCTCTTTTTTCTCTGTTTTGTTTCCCCCTCCTCGCTACAGGCAGAGGTAGTTGCTATCATGGAGCACTGAGACTACGCGTCCAGGAGAAAAGGCACGTGGTCATACACCCAGACTCCAAAGGAGCCGTCGACTGTCTTCAGCAGCGCTCACTCCGACTTGACACATCTACCTCCTGACAACCATCGCAACAATAACACAAAGGATGCTTGCTCATGGTAAAGAATACATAACGGTTCCCAGCCATATAGGGATCAGAGGGCAATGGCTGGCCTGACAGATTAGCCGAATCGGCCGGGGTTGCCCCAAATCCAATGATATACTCAAGCCGAAGTTTTACTATAGGAGGACGTGTAACGGTGGGCGGCCAACTCTTCCTCCTGCAGCTTCACAGAGAGGAAACGAGACATTCCCCCTCGGCCAGCTGGTTACTCAGATGCCAAGGCTATGAACCCTGGCACTCTCTGAAATAAACACAGAGGTTACCGAAGTCATTCTGCATAGAATGCCCTAGGTTACCACTGTGCTGGCAGATCATACAACCATAGAACTGAAGAGAGGTGTGACATGCATTGCGGCGAGCCGAACGCCACACTGATACACTACTTGGAGAATTGCGTGCCACGCAATTCCTAAGAGAGCCCACAGAAACACAGCCGTCGTGCTGGTAAAGAGTTATGCGAGATGCTTTACACACGGCTACAGGAGCGCCTGTGCAATCCCACCCCACGGAAGCACCGAGTGTCAGCACCAACAAATGAGGCCAGCCTAAAACTGCACAGGCCCGGGCCATAAGTTAAAGGCCCTGGCGAAGCCAGAACTCGCAATCTCAAGCAAGCAAGCAAGCAAAGAACTCAGGGCTCTCTGGACCTCTAGTCTCAAGGTTTTGAGTGGGTTTTTCTTTGTAAAGAGATCTTGAACACCCCCACGCCGAACGATCTTGGCCTTGTGCTGATAACTTGGGTGTTATCTTGCACACCTTGCCTTTGAGGCTTAGTAATTTTTATTGTAGGCAAGAGTGCTTACATTAAAAATAAGAAGCACTGTGCCATTATCAGTTTTACTGCGAGTGGCCGGCCGAACCCTAAGGGTTAGGATTCCCCGTTCGCAGGGTCCTAACCCCGACGGCCTAACACACAAAGCTGTTCTTGGCCAGTGTGTCTTCTTGTGATACCACTACCGCCCTTGCACACCTTCCAATTAGCTTCTGCTAGACTTCCTCCCTGACCTTCATCCTCACCCTCGTGCTATGCCTTTCATGTCCGTAATCAATTATCATATTCTGGGGAGCCCTCTCCTGTGAGGTGGCTCTCCAGAAATCTTCTCAATCACAGAAGTTGCCGTGCACACTGTTTTAAAGTTCATATGCTACAAAGTTGTTGTTGCCAGCCTGACCAGCTGCCCCGTCCTCTCCCCTCGACTGGCCAAGAACACTCGCAGAACAAGGCTTCAAACCTCTCCCCTTCCCCTGATACTTAAGGCTAAATGCATCGGTCGTGCGGAAAAGATCGACAATACAATCCTGCCCGATGTGCGAGTCTTCCAAGGCCGGAATCTCGCCAAAACACGTCACTGTCGTTTGATGTTACAAACCCCAGAGTCACGCATTGTAAAGATCCGTTGCTCTGCGCCTGAGGAGGCACAGAAGCTCCTATCTCGTGGGATTTGATGTTAACACTCCCGTCACCACCTATAATTGGAACCTGATAGCTTTATTCAGAGTTGACATAGCCTCAAATGCTACAGTTCATCACACTAACCACTTGCGAAAAAAAAAAAAAAACACGAAGAGATGCCAGCAGATGCAGCGAACCGACCTTCTTTGCCCATGCAACAAAACCATCAATGTTGCAACTGCGAGGGGCAGCATGTCGCTGTCAGTGGGTCTTGCCCCAAACGCAAGAATTATTAAGACAAAAAGACCAGCACAAAACAACAACAACCCAACCTACGCTTCAACACTCCGACCCTTACAACATCCACACCCACCACAACCGACCCAACACATTCCCTCTGAAACACATGCCTCTACCACCTCAATTTTCCCAAACACGCCTTCATACCTAACAACAACCCAAATACAGAAATACTACCGTATCTTTTAATAGCTGCAAAATAAACGCCAAGAATTCACAAACATACTCCCAACACTACGACAAAAAAAACGGTTTCCCCAGCCATTGTGATCCCCGAGGAAATCTTCGAGCGAGAACCTGTACATACCTGAGTATCACGCACAAACAAACACAAACACAGATGCTAGAGTGGCGACCACCACATCACCACAGACCTCTACCAATCATGCACACGTACTCCCACAACCACAACCACAACGCAAACCTAGAGAACTGCACAGGAAACACTACAAATAACACAAACGATCACAACGCAAACTCCATTCACCACTTAACCATGCACCAAAAGACAGACAAACAGACCCTCTGTCACGGAAATCACGGGCCGTCCACTCCTCGTAGTCGTCATGACGACACCATCTCGGGGACTCCAGCAGCGAGGATAGCACTCCCATCGACCTCAGTCTGAGGTTGTAGGGGGGCTACCGCCTGCTGTTTCCCCCCAGGGACGTAGTTTTCCGTCCTCCCCGTCAGGGGAGACTTAGGGAGACCGGAGTGTCGGGAATTGGTGCCCCGATTCCGTGAATTCCGTCCTCCCTCTCCCAGGAGTCCCTCCGACCCCGTAGAGACCCAGGTCTGGGCTCTCCTCGTTCTCGATCTCGTTACCGTGAGCAGCAAACGCCACGAAAGTAGGTCCCGTCATCTGACCTGCTCTGAGTGGCATGCTGACAATCGTTTTTCAAGCGAATGTAAGATCATTTTATAACTAAGACACGTATTTTACGACTTCTAGACCGGAAAGTCCTGACGTCCGTCTTTTAAACCCCCTCTATCACTATTCCTAGCTATAAACACTTCGTCTACCGCAAGACATCACGAAAACGGCTGGTTTGTAGGGTCCTGCATCCTCGTAAAATCCACCTTTCATTCGAAATCATCTCGCTCCAATGCATTCATCTGATTTTATGGCTATTAACTCTTCACCCAGCAGGGCCCTATATGATTGCCACTGCCTAATATCAGACCCCAGTCAATTTGCCTATTCACGCATTTCAATAAATTTTTTATAATAATCTCCCAGTCTTCTTTGCCGGGAGTTAACCGCAGCACCACATCATTCACCACACATACAACAACGCACACGGCAGACAGCTCTTGTCTATTTTCGAACAAAAGACTCCACTACATCGGACCCGACTTCGACACCTCATTCACACCGAGAGGAAGGGCCGCCTGATCTCGTTTTTCGGGAACAGAGCGGCCTCCCTACCACACACACTTACAACCTGGCCCAACTTCGGTTCGGACCACATACCCGTCATCATAAACTTTCAATACACCTATCTAACAAAGAAACAACATCCTTCATGTACAAAAGCAGACTGGATGACTTTAAATCTTACTTGCCAGTCAAATTTTAACTTCACCTTGAAGAGAAAACGATTTTTTTATTTATTCTCCGAAATAGATAGTCATTGGCATCATCTTTTCGCTTGGATATCAGCAGCATTTCGCCGCGCCCCATACCGCGGGAGCGCTAAAGATCCGCAATCATTCCATCCAGCGAGAGAACAAGCGTCTCCTGACCTGCTATAGACTCGTTTCCTTCAAATTTAATCACTACATCGAGTTCGGTGGGACCTCACTATCCTCAGATATTATATTATTATTATTTTATATTATTATTACTTTAATTTATTTGTATTTTTGCCAAAAGAAATATTTTAAACCAATAAAATGATAATAATAAAATTATAATAATATAATTTTTATAATATTGTTTTTTTATATTATTATTGTTATTATTTCATTATTATTTTTTTTACTGGTAGATAATTGTAAAATAATTATTAAACTAATAAAAACGTAATACGATATTAATTAAAATAATGTTATAAAAAATGATTTTGGACGTTTTTCATTGTTATTTTTTATTTTTATTTCATTATTATTGGGTTGTTATTTTTATAATCAAAAAAATTTTATTATACTGCAAAAAATTGCAAAAAAATAATAATTGCAATAATGATGATAATAAGGGAAAAATGATGAAATGAATATAATGATGATAAAGATGATAACGATAATAAAATGATAATTGATAAAAATGATGATAATACAGGAATTTTTGCCCCTATATAATAAAAAAAAAGGTAAAGAAAAATCCCAAAAATCGAAAAAGCGCAAATTGCGAAAAATAGCCTTTTGAGAATAGCCCAAAATGACTTTTTTCCCCTTTTATTGTGATTCTGCAAATTTTAGGGAAAAATGTAATAATTACCAGAACTTTAATAGACAAAAATAGATAAAAATGAAAAAAGGAAATTTTGGGTAAAATTGAGATTATTACTATTTTACATTATATTTTATTTCATTATTTTTTATTATTATTTTATTATTATTATAATTATTATTAATACTTTAAATATTAGTATTATTTCCAAAAAAAATTTATAACTGTAATAAAAACATAAAAATATAATAAATATAATTATAATAATCAATTTTTATAAATTTTTATTAAAATTATTATTATTATAACATTATTATTATTTTTAATGGTTTATAATTGTAAAAATAATTTTTTAAACATAAGATTGAGTAAAAACATATTAAATTTAAAAAAAAAATATAAATAATGTTTTAAAGTTATTATTTTATTTTTTGTTTTTACTTTATTTTTTTTTTTTTGTTTTTATTAGATAATGTAAAAATATATATTTTAACTGCAATAATTGCATTAATTTTTTTTTAATTGCAAAAAATGATGATAATAATTTCAAAAATGAGATAGATGAGATAAAATGATAATGATGATAAAAACAATAAAAAGATGATAAACGTAAAAAGATGATAATAACAGGATTTTTACTTAAATTTTTAGTATTTTTCCAAAAAAAATATTTAACGTAAAATAACAATAAATAAAAATAAAGTTGATTCAATAAAACTAATTATTTAAAATTGTTATTATTTATTTCGTTTTTATTTTTCATTATTATTTCTTTCACGGATAATTTAAAAAAAAATTTTTAAACAGTAAAATTACAGTAAAAAAGATTTAATTAAATAATGATATAAAAAATGATTATAAAGACGTTTTTATTGTTTTTATTTTTGGATTATATTTTTATTGCGTTTTATTGTATAGAGTAAAAATATATATTTTTTAACTGCAAAATTGCAATAATTGAAATAATTTTCAAAAAGGATGTAAAAATTGCAAAATGATGTATGAGATGATATGATGAAAGATGATAATGATAGATAACGATAATTGATGATAAACATGATAAAAATTTTGATAAAACGGAATTGGTCCATAAAATAAAAAAAGGTAAAAGAAAAAAATCCAAAAGTCGAAAAAAAACGGAAAAACTAGGAAAAATAGCCTTTTTAAGTAAAATCCAAATGACGTTTTTTTCCTTCTTTGAGTTTTGGGGAATTTTTGGGGGTTTAATGAAATAATTACCCCAATTCTATTAAACATGACAAATATGATAAAAAGGGGAAAAAAGAAATTTGGGTAAAATTTGATGATTTACTATTACTTTATCATTATTTTATCATTTTTTTTTTATTTTTATTATTATTTTATTATTATTATTATTATAATTATTATTACTTTAAATTTTAGTATTTTTGCCAAAAAAAAATTTTTATAACTGAAAATAACAATAATAAAAAATAAGTATAATTTATATAATTTTTTAATATTGTTATTAAGTTATTATCGTTATATTATCATTTTATTTTACTGGTAAAATTGTAAAAAAATTTTTATAACAGTAAAAATTACAGTAAAACGATTTTAAAAAAAAATGATTAAAAAATGATTATAAGACGTTTTATTGTTTATTATTGTATTACTATTTATTGTGTTGTCATTAGTAAGATTAAAAATTAATTATAAAAGCAAAAAATTGCAAAAATTAAAGATAACATGCAAAAATTTTGAAATAATTGCAATAATGATGAAAAAAATTGCAAAAGATGAAATGAGATAAAATTTAAAATATGGTGATAAAAATAATAATGATGTAATAATGTGAAATAAAAGGAATTGTGTCCATATATAATAAAAAAATAAAGAAAAAATCCAAAGCGAAAAAGCGGGAACTGCGAAATAAGCCTTTTTAAGTAACTCCAAATGACGTTTTTTTCCCTTCATTTGTATTCTGGCAATTTTAGGGTAAAAATTTAAAATTACCAGAAATTTTTTTAATCTGACAATAATGTGATAAAAAAATGAAAAAAAAATTTGGATAACTTGGATTATTACATTTTTATATTATCATTTCATTTTTATTATTTTATTATTATTTAAATTTTTATTATTATTATTTTAATTATTATGATTATATTTTTATTATTATTTTTTACTTTAATTTTTTTTAGTATTATTGCCAAAAAAAATTTAAAAAGTTATAATAAAAATATAATAAAAATAATATAATTTTTAAAAATATAATTTTTATAATATTTTATTATATTATTTGGTTTTTTTATCATTATTATTATTTTTTCTGGTATATAATTGTAAAAAAAATTATAAAGTAATAATTCGTAAAAACGAATTAAATTAAAAAAATGTTAAAAAAATTTTAAGACGTTTATTTTTTTTATTTGTTATTACTATTTTTATTGTATTGCATTGTATAATATAGAAATTTATATTTAACTGCCTAATTGCAAAAATATGATATAATTGCAAAAATATGATAAAAGCAATAATGAGTAAAAGATGTTGTAAAGATGGATAAAGATAATAATGATTAATCATGATAATAAGGGAAAAAACAGGAAGTGCCATATATAAAAAAAAAAGGGAAAGAAAAAAAAAAACCCAAAAATCGAAAAAACGGCAAAATTAGTGAAATATAGCCTTTTTAGAGCAACTCCAAAGAGTTTTTTTTCCTTCATTTGAGATTCTGGGAATTTTAGGAAAAAAATGATAAATTACAGAATTCTATTAACATGACAAAAATGATGAAAAAGTGGAATAAAGAGAATTTGGATAAAAATTTGTGATTTTCTATTTTTAATTATCATTATTTATCATTATTTTATTATTTTTATTATTTTTTTTATTATTATTTTTTTTTATTTTTATTTTTATTTCTTTTTAAATTTTTAGTATTTTGCCAAAAAAAAGTATTTAAAAGTAATAATAAAAAATAAAATATAATAAGATAATTATATAATATAATTGTTTTAAATTGTTTTTTAAATTATTTTTGTTATTATTATCATTATTTTTTATTTTTTTCTGTAGTATAATTGTAAAATAATTTTTTAACAGTAATAATTACAGTATAACGATATTAATAAAATAATGATATAAATAATGATTTTAAAAACGTTTTTATTTTTATTTTATGTTATTCTATTTTTAGTAGTTTTTATTAGTATAGAGTAAAAATTTATATTTAAACTGCAATAATTTCAATAAAGATAATAATTGCAATAAGAGAAAAAATTGCAAAAAAACGATAATAATGAGAAATCATGATAAAAATGATGAAAAATAACAGGAATTGTTCCATATATAATAAAAAAAAAAAGGGAAAAGAAAAAAAAAAACCAAAAGTTGAAAAAGCGGCAAATTAGCAAAAAATAGCCTTTTTAGACAGACTCCAAAAAGACTTTTTTCCATTCATTTGATGTTCTGGCAATTTTAGGGGAAAAATGATAATTTTCCAAATTCTATTAATGACAATAATGATGATAAAAGTAGATAAAGAATTTTGGGAAAAATTGATGTTTTTACTATTATACTATTATCATTTTATTATTATTATTTTTATTATTTTATTATTTTTATTATTATTATTATTTTTTATTATTTTTTTTTACTTTTAAATTTTAGTATTTTTGCCCAAAAAATATTTTAACTGAAAAAAAATAAAAATAATAATAATAATAAAAAATAATTTTATTTTTTATAAAAAATTTTTT
>NW_023657942.1:7500-25824 GCF_015228065.2 Penaeus monodon
GTAGGACAGACATGGTATGGGTCAGAAGAGAAGTTGGTGGTGATGGATGGTGTTAAAGGAGGTGAGGCGGCACTTCGACAGGAGTAGCTTGTCGGCAGATAGCAAGGATCGGCAACAGGCGTCGGCGAGGAGCGAGGTGTTAGGTGAATTAACGTCTCCTTTGTGAGGTTCTTGAACACCGCTGCCATCAGCGAGACAGAAATGGACTTTGGTGGGTCAATGAAAAGGGCTTAGCTTGCTGATTTATTCTTGAAGACAGATATGAGACTCCCCAGGAGACCCCCGTGTCCCGGGTCGAGAGGAAGTGGTGGGGTTGGACCCTGTGTTGTCTTGGCATGTCTGCCGTGTCTCTCTTTACCCTCTGTCTTACGACGTGTCCATTTATGCAGCGGTTCCTTTCGAGTGTAGATATTTATGCCTGTGCAAAAAGAGAAATCCAGGCAACATCTGCCTCCTGCCAAGGAGAAGGGCAGCTGTTGACACTGTGTCCTTGAACCAACACTTTTCAATACTAGTATGTACTGGGCAATGGGCAGAGCTACTATCCAAAGTGAGTGTGGGAGCAACACTCGGCAATATGATCACAGACCTCGACATTGCCGACCATATTCTATCCTATCTGAGTCTCTGGAATCTCTGGTGGCGGCTCTTGATGTATTTAGCAATGAGACAAATCCCTTGGACTTAAAGGTATCTTGGACCGAGACTAAATTTCAGGATTTTGAAGGCCTGTTAGGGGAACCCATTCAACTGATACATGCTTGCAGTGAGGATGATGAAGTCACAGAGTGCTTCACATATCTTGGTAGCGTAGTAGATGTCTCTGGGCTGTCATACCAACAAGTAAGTAGACGCATTGGTCTGGCTGTAGGATCGATCAAGATCATTTGGAAATGGCGGCAGAAGGACCAAGCTAAATATCTTCAAGGCCTTGATATTGCTTATTTTGCTATATAGAAGTGGAATCTCGTTCTTGATGCCTTTTGTAACAAGGCTCTATGCTGGATTATGGGACACAGTTGACAGAACTATGTGTTCAACCGACGGTTACACTGTGAGACTGGCATAAAACTTGTTACTTGTATAATCCGGGACCCCCAACACAGGCTATATGGGTACCTAGCTCATTTCCCTGTGGATTACCATACCCATTAGGTTGTCTCTTTGCGAGACAATCCTGGGTTGAGGAGGCCCATGGGACGACCTAAGAGGTCATGGCTTGGGCAGCTCAACCAGTCCTGTCGCGACGAGATAGATATGGGCCGAGGGCCTACCTGGAGACTCGCTATGAAAGACCTCCTTGGCTGGAGGCGAAGGGAAGATGCGGCCATGCGCCCTCGTCGGTGTTACCCTCCCCCCACCTCCTACCGATGATGATATTTATATGTACCCACACACACACACACACACATATATGTATATATGTATATATATACACATATATATATATGTCTGTGTATGTGTGTGTGTGTACATACATATATATATTTATATATACATACTTGTGTGTGTGTATATATATACACATACACACACATATATATTTATATATAATTTATATATATATATATATTATATATATATGTATATATGTGTGTGTGTGTGTGTGTATGGAGTATACATAAGCATGATTTCTGTAAGCCATTTTACCAAATTAGAATCATCGAGCCAGCGAGGACGTAGATGACGATTTTATCTGACCTCGTCTGACCTCTCAATTCGTGCCCAACGCCCGACGTGATAAGGTCGGTCCAGCCTACACCCTAAGGGTTGGCTGGCCGGACACGCGACCCCGCGCTCAGTGTTTTACCCTAAGACATCGTCTCATGTGTTCCCTCACTGTGTTGTACTCTTCATTAATAAAGGGTCAAGCCGTTATAACCACTATCACTGCCAACAATCATAACCATTGTACTAAGGGTTCTGAGCTTGTTACAACTGGTGGCAGGGTGGTCATTGTGTCCTTTTGGCTCACAACACAGACACACAGTCTCCGAAATTCGCTCGGCCAGCTTCCATGATCGACCATGTCTACAAAACCATGTGAATACACATTTTGGGCCTCTTTCCTTTCCTTCTTCTCCCATATATGTGTTAAGTGATATGTGCAGTCATTTTCACGCTGGTTATGTTGTGTAAAAGTGCTAAGTGACAGCAAATGGCATGTTCTCACACAATTCTTCTGACCTTAGATCTCATTACTGTGTCATTATGGTATGTGGTCAACAAACAAGCATATCGTTCATTAATCAGGTAGTTAATTAATTTTTCTCATTATTAGAGATTTATATTGTTTCAATTGCAAAGAATATAACACATTCATGATTTTATATTTTTCACAAATATCATTTCATTTATTTGTCTTCTCATAGCACATTTTCCCATTTTGACTTCACCACACTTTCTCCCTCCCTTCCGGTTGGTCAGGACGTGGAAAGGGCCAAGAGATGACCACTCATTTTTCCTGTAATTTGGTTGTTGTTGTTATTGACACCTTGGGATAACCATAGCATTGTTACATTGGTCATAGATATACACTCCGACGTTATGATAGTATGCACAAGTAAAACCGAAGTTATTCGTTTGATCGGCAACATTTGAGTCGGTGTGACCCACAGTTATGTCCGTTAATTAATGTAGGACTAGGGTTTAAGCTAGAGTCATTATTCACTTATTAATCACACCTTTCTCACCCTCTAGTAGTTGCTTGCATGTTTTGAGTAGATCCCCAGCAATCGTGTGATTCGTGATAGTTAGATACCCATAGGGAATGTCACGAGATATACAGAAGAGAGCAAGTTATTTATAGATTTTCCCTTCATTCTATGGCATTTTGGGTATTGGAACCCCCTTTGATGAAGTCTGCCATGCATAGCTAGACATGGCCACCTCGGCAGTTCAGAATTTCTGACTCTAAGAAGATTTGCTTGGTAGAAAGCTTGCGAATATTTTTTCACATCACCGTTCATTAGTGCGTACATACTGTTGCATATCATTAAATGTTGAATTCAATCTGGTAGATGAAATAATTTCATATAAATAGCATTGCTAGTGTATCTCAGTTTTGTTATATTGAACATTAATCTTCATGTTTGTGATTCATTCTCTGTGTGAGCTCACCCTCACTTTCATTCTCATTTGCGCTCGCTTTCGCTCAAACACACACAAACACACATACACACACTCACTCACGCACTCACCCATGCAGAACAAAAGATACTGAAACCTTTGTTGTAGTTGTAAAGATCTATGATGTATCTCTGTTATCCACGATTTTGTCAGTCGTGATGAGTGACTTGTACATGATGTACAATTTCTTATTTTACATTTATTTCTTCTCTGTGTGACAACAAATGGTTCAAGTAAATCCTTGCGGATTGCCGTTGTCACTTCCCTTATCTACTCTCATATCTATCAGAGATGGTTGGTAGTTCAAGCCAGGTCCATGCGGATCACTACTGACATCTCCCTCATGCTATTGTGAGGACAATAGTCAGAAGGTAGATGTTGTCTTTGGGTGAGCTTTGCTGCAGACAGTCAATGACGTCTGCATGTATGACCAGTGTCCTTCCCTCAGGGACACGTGGGTCAGGATGGGGGAGTCCATGCCCTTGGCAAGTAGTTGTTCTTTGAGCTGATAGCGTATCAACACCCTGGCTGTGTAAGATAGCCAGGAGTTGTTGGCAAATAGCCCGTGGTCTCATTCTAGACATCTGAGTACTTTTTGTCTCATGTGTTTCTGGGGGCTTGGAAAGGAACTGAGCTGCCATTAGATCAATTTGTGATTCCAGGGGGAGAAGGTCTGCCTCCATGAGGAGGTTGAGAGCCTTCATCTAGCTTGGGGCACCCAGAATAATCCTGACAGCTTCATTTTGGACTGTCTCCAATTTTTCTCTTAATTTTGGCTTTGCGGCAATCAGGGAGACAGAAACATATTCCACAATGGGACGGATGGCATGTACATAGAAGAATCTTAGTACTTTATGTCTGGCTCCTATGTGTCTCCCGGACATTGCCCCCCTAACGGAAGCCGCCTTGCCGCGGTGGGGGGGCTTGAGGTCCCAATGATCTGGTGAGCCAGACCAGAGGGCTACCCATACTGGAGGGGTCACCAGTGAGGGATGAGACAAAATGGCTTCCTGGTGCACCAAGGCCTATGAGAGGGGATGGTGTACCCACCCCTGGTTCATTCCATCTTGGACCAGGGAGAACTCTCCCACGTGTGCTTGCCGTGCGTGGCATCCCGTATTACCAGGAGACAGGAGTCCTGGAGGTTGAGCGAGCTGCGCTGCGCCCTGCAGTAGAAAACACACCTCTTTGGTCCTTTATTCTGGTTAGACGGGTGGCTTGATCAAGGCCCGGTCAAGTCAATCGGCTGGTCAAATAGTGGCTAGGGTCAAGCAGGCACTATTCAGTCGGTAGCGCATAGGTCCCGCGACTGCCATCAGTACTGTGATAGTGGCTGCGTATATTTCCTCATTACCCCTGTGGCTGTTGGGAGATTTTGAACCCAACAATAGCTTCCCCTCGTTGGACTCCATGGTGGGTGGGGGGGTGAGGAAATGAAGAATTCAAATTTTTGTATGAGTACTACAAATTTACAAAGATCTAGCTCTCTCCTGACGACCTGCACAATCCCTCGACCATTCTCTCTGGAAATCACACGTTGTCACTCTGGAACCTTTTCAGTTTCCAAAGGGGCAAAAAGGGGAAATCGTAAGGGTTTCCCCGGGGCTCCCAAACCAGGTAAGAAGGGGAAAAGTCCTCCTCAATCCACTAAGATCTTACCTGGAAAATATGAAAGCATTTCATATAGTAAGTACCTGGTAGTGAAGACCATTGATGGTGTATCAATCAGGGATCTTGACATCTTTGAGGTTCATCGGAAAATAGTTGAAGTATGTCAACGTGATCCTCATATCCCCCCACGCGAGATGGTAGCCTGATAGTTGAGGTTTCGTCACCAGACGAGAGTGACCGTCTGCGTGCAGTATGTAACATTCCGGGGGCTCAAGTTTCATGCTCTCCTCACAAAACCCTCAATCAGTGGAAGGGAATTGTCTTTTCCTGAGGACCTGATGAGGTATTCTGAGGAGAAACTGTTAGAGGAACTAGAGAATTTTAATGTAGTGGCAGTAAAACGTTTTAGGAAGAAATTTTGATGGTTGGAACAGTCGACACCAGCTCTTCTCTAACTTTTAACACATTAGTCCTTCCAGAATTGGTTAAGTTAGCATGGTACCACCTCAAGGTAAAGCCATATGTGCCCAACCCTATGCGGTGCTTCCACTGCCAAGGTTAGGGCATGGAGCCAACTCTTGCCGTTTTAAGGAAAATGGACAACCAAGAGTATGTGTAATGTGTGGAACAACAGGTCATCAAGGAGATGACAACTGTCCAGGTCCAATATGCTGTTACCACTGCAAAGAAGCTCATGAAGCTTCTTCAAAGCAATGTAAAAGGTAAAAATTTGAAAAGGAAGTATTGGTAATAAGGAGCAAGGAGAAAGTTAGTTTTCCAGAGGCAAAGCGACGTGCCCGTATGCTTTTTTGCACAGCCAGGTAGGTCCTTTGCTTCGGTTCTAGCCCATCCTCCTTCCCACCAACCCCTTGCCCTCCAATGCTTCTTACAGCACACACTCTGCCACTTCCTCTAAACCTCAGCCCCAAAATTGCTGAATTGACTCTGGTGAGTTGTTCCACCAAAACGGAGTTAGGAGTGAGGGGTCTATTGAGGAGCCCTCCCCCCAAAATTTAAGGTCTTTGGAGCCATCAGGCAAGGCTCAGCCTGAAGTAAAGGCTCAGGCACGCCCTTTGCCCAGGCAAAGGAATCCTGAACCTGTCCCAAAGACTCCAGCTGCAACAAAATCCACAGGGGCCTCCGCTGCTAGACAGAATCCTGAACCTGTCCAAGGGAAACCTGTGGAAACTAGTTCCACAGGTAAACAACCATTAAAAAGGTACTCCCAGGATCCTGGAAAGGGACAGCCTAAAGGAGTGAGGCAAACCATGACCACAGGAGCTGCCAAACACCTTATGAAGAAATAATCTAAAGAACTGGATACCCTAATCCAATGGAACTGTCAAGGAATTCATGCAAAATGGGAAGAACTGCAACATCTGATAGCTTCATGGAACCCAGTTTGTGTATGCCTACAAGAGATTATGACCAGGGAAAATCGTCCCATTTTCCTGAGAGGATTTCAAGTTCAAGCCCATTATGGAACCTTTGACAATGGACCTCATGGAGGAGTAGCAGTAATGGTACGTCATGATTTTCCCCTTTCCAGGCCACCCAAACCTGCAGACAACACTGCAGGTGAAGGCTGTGAGAATAGGCTTGACACGACCTTACACTGTTGCATCCATCTACCTTCCTCCGATAATCTCATCATAGATGATTTGGAAGATCTACTTGGGCAGTTGCCTCATCCATTTCTACTCTTGGGAGATTCAATGGTCGGCATCACCTATGGGGAGACACTTTGTGCAACCCTCGAGGAAGGGCCTTGGAGTCCTTGTTCTTAAGAGCAGATGCAGTTTTACTGAACAGTGACACTCCCACACATTTCCAAGTTCAAACTGGGACATTCCCCAATATAGACCTATCAATAGGTTCACCTGATTCACAGTTGAACTTCACTGGCAGGCATGGAAACTTACATGGAAGCGACCATTTTCCAAAAATTTTTTGGAGGAGGTGAATGGTATTCAAGTCAATGGAGTGCAGAGATGGCGACTTGAACAAGCAGACTGGAATCTTTTTAGATCAACTGCAGTATTGCAAGGATTTTAATGATTTTCCAGTGTGTTCAAGATGCTGTTAATCACTTCACATCACGAATTTACCTTGCAGCAGAAGCATCCATTCCCAAAAGTAGCGACAGTACCGTCGACCTCCAGTACCATGGTGGTCTGATGAATGCCACAAGCTGTCAGAGCAAGGAAAGCTGCTTTAAAGGGCATTTGGGAAAACGACCCCCAGCATGTAACCTTGATCAGTTAAAAAAAGACCCGAGCCAAGGCCAGGGCATGCTAAAGGAGGCTAGACGGACGTCGTGGAGACGTATGTCTCCTCGTTTAAACTCTGGGACCCCCTTAGCATGGGTGTGGGACAAGGTGCGTAAGATTGCTGGAAAAAAAGGCACATCCATATCACAACCTGCTCTGAAGATAGATGCATAATCATCACAGACAAAAAAATATTGCTAATGAGCTAGCTAAATCCAGGGCAGAGATCTCCTCTGGAGCATTTTACACTGCTCGATTCTCCACTCTTCGTGCTGAACAGGAACAACACCCAGTGTCGTTCTTCAGTAGGAATGCAGCAGAACTTCCAAACAACTTGCCATGTTTGCGCAAGGAGATGGGGCTCTGCTTTGCAGCTCTGCTGTAAGACGCCCCAGGAAGTGACGATATTCCTATCAAATGATATCTCACTTACCGGAGAGTTCCCAGAAGTTCCCGTTGGACTTGTTCATAGGATCTATAGGGAGGGCACAGTGCCATCCACATGGAAAGAGGCTATAATCATTCCTGTTCCTAAACCTGGCAAAGATACTTCACACCAGGAAATTACAGACCATTTCTCTCACCAGCTGCATCTGCAAGCTGATGGAGAAAATGGTAAACTTCAGGTTGACATGGCTGCTAGAAAAAGAAAACGTGCTGACCCCCTATCAATATGGCTTTAGAAATTGAGATCGACCACAGATGCACTTGTGAGGATGGAAAAATGCTATACAGAATTCCTTGCACAGCGACGTCATGTTAGCAGTCTTCTTTGACCTTGAAAAGGCTTATGATACTACTTGGAAGCATGGCCCTACTCATGAAGCTGTATGACATTGGTTTAAGAGGAGCATTACCTACCCTTTATACAAAAACTTCCTTGCTAACAGGAAAACCCAGAGTTCGGGGGGAAACAGTTTCCTAACCTGGAAGACCAGCTGGAAGGGGTCCCACAAGGGAGTGTCTTAAGTGTGACCCTGTTTGCCATTGCTATAAATGACATTATAAGGTTGTTCCAAGTGCTGTCTCATGTAATCTGTATGTGGATGACTTTACACTGTACTGCTTTAGGAGGAAGCTTACAGGATGTGCAAGGACGCATGCAGACTGCAATAAATCAGGTTGTACATGGGCAAATATCATGGGTTCAAATTTTCTCAAGCAAGACCATGGCTGTACTTTCCACAAACAAGGAAAGTTCCATCCTTCCCCTATTTAGGAGCAAACCCACTGCAATTTTTCCAAGAGGTGAAGTACTTGGTCTAAATTTTTGACTCAAGACTTACATGGGTGCCTCACTCAAACCAGTAAAAGTGAAGGCTACAAAAGCACTTAGTATTTTGCGGGTTCTTTCACATTTATCTTGGGGTGCAGACCGCAAAAAAACGCTTTTACGGCTTTACCGAGCGCTTATTCGTAGTAAAACTTGACTATGGATGTCAATCTTTTCTCTGCAACTCCCACTGTTCCCGGATGTTGGACTCGGTTCATAATGAAGCTCTCAGAATCTGTACGGGGCTTTCAGGTCTTCACCTGTGGAGTCCCTGTATGCTGAGAGTGGAGAGCCCCCCTCTTTCATTGCACCGGGACTACATGAACCTGTTTACTATACGAGACTACAAGGTTCCGGGGTCTCCTACATCCAGATTGGTTTTTTAACCCCCTTGAGAATAGCCGATACTAGGTAGGAGAATGAGGAATCTTGTAGAAGAACTTAATTTAAGTCTCACTAAGGTTCTGGCTGTTGGAATTCCCCAATTTCCCCCTTGGACTAATCAAGTCGAGCTGGGTTTGGTCGAATTGGGAAAGGGGAGAATCTGAAGCAGAAGTAGAGAGAGATTTCTTCAGCACATTTCTAAGTACCAAGGATCGGACGCAATATATACAGATGGTTCGAAATCTGCAAATGGTGTGGGCTTTTGCAGCAGTGAGCAGAAGGAAGACTGCATCTGGCAGTCTTTCTCTAGCAGCCTCGATCTTCACTGCAGAGTTACATGCCATCCTTGCAGCAGTTAAGAGACTAGAGATCTTATGAACCATTCTATTGTGATATATTGTGACTCTCGTAGTGCCTTGCAAGCAATCAAGAGCTTAAACTCATCACATCCAGTAGTGAGGGAGGTTCCAGATTGGTTGCACTGAGTCAACACGTAAAAAGATAACTTGGGGTTGAGTGCCAGCGCATGTTGGTGTCAGTGGGAATGGGGCGAGCTGATCAGAAAGGCTAAGGCAGCTGCCGTCTGCCTTGTGATGCTCGTTTCCTCTCCCACACACCGACCTGAAACCCAGCATCAGGAGTTGTCTTCGCGATAAATGGAAGGAACAATGGAGGCATATCTCGAGAAATAAACTGCGAAAGATTAGAGATGACTTGGCAGTTGGGTGACTAGCATCCATCCCACCGAAAGTGGAAGTTGCATTAACAAGGCTAAGAATCGGGCACACAAGACTGACTCATGGGCCGATGATGGCTAAAAATCAGGCACTTTGTGAGGGATGCCAAGAGCCCTTAACAATCGCACATGTAGTGGAAAGATGTGCAACATTCTCAGACCAAAGACGTTGTACTTGTCTCCCCTATAACTGAAGAATGTATTGGGGAGGATTGTGACAATAGAGGGTCTTATTAGTTTCCTTAGGGAGACTAATATTTTTAATAAAATTTAATTATGCATAATGCTTATGCAATAATTTTATACACTTAGAGTATAATATTTATGCTTTGATTTTTAATTTGTTTATTGTTATTTATAAGATATCTATTGACAGATTTTTAAAGTTTTAAACATTTTAATATTTCTGTTTAACAAGGTATTCGCCGCTAATGACCTTAGCTGTTGACGCGGCAGATAATTTTAAATAATCAATCAATCAATCCCGGACATTGCTCTCATGACGGACAGTCATGCTTTGGTTCAGTTAACCAAATACAGGACCTCCTTTTTAAAGGAGAGGGTTCGGTCAATCATTACCCCAAAGTATTAGAAGACCTGGACCTATTCTAAGTCCATTCCCTGGATTCTCAGACTTGTGGCTTGAACATTCAGTCTCAGAGCCATGGCTTTGGATTTTGCTGCAGAGATTCTTAGTCCTGTCCTACAGCTCTCCTCAGATACAAGGTCCAGACAGCACTGGGCTTTACTTAGGCAGTGTGCTCCAGTGGCGATGACTGCAAGGTAGTTTGCATAGGAGATGATCTTGGACCCCACTGGGAGGTGTAGGTTGAGGATGCAGGACATTAGGGTGTTGAAAAGGGCTGGACTGAGGACCAGACCCTGAGGTGTTCCATGAGGTGTTCCATTTTCTAGTGGCATGGGGTGTGATAAGTGACCTTGGAATCTGACTTTGGCTGTTCTGTTCCTAAAATAGTCACCTATCCAAGCCAGGAGTTTTCCTCTGATTCCCTTCTCGATCAGGCTCTCCTTAATAGCAAGAGGACTTGCTAATTCGAAAGCCTTCTCCAGATCTAGGAATACTACCACTTAAGTGACAGTGCTGATTGTGTCTGTTTTCCATCCTGGATTTGGTTGTGGCATTTGGGTTGCGCCAGCATCCTTGAGGGTAGTAACAGTGCCATAATGGTCACTTGTGACATTCTCATCGACACACCATCTAATTTTCTCCACCAGAGCCGCAGTGGCCAGGGTGAGGTCAAGGACCCCTCCTCTGACATGCATTGGCTCTTGGCTGATGAGAAGAGCGATTTCGGGAAAAGTCTCAAGCATGTTGGCTATGTGATGGCCTGCTGCATCCGGTGCCCTGCAGGGAGCCAGGATAGGGTGGTGTGCATTGATCACTCGGTCTTGTGCTTCAGTAGCACAAACCTGGCTGATGTCTAAGCTCCTACAGCCTGGCTTGCTGTACACATTGTACAGCTTGAGGGGGCCCCCAGCCAAGTGAATCTCAACAGCAAGATATTCAACATCCTCTTCATAGTGCGGTGCATCAGCCATTGCGGAGCACGGGATTATTGCTCTGACCAGGGTGATCAAGCCTCCTTTACCAGCTATACTTGGAAGCATGAAGACATGATAGCCTGAGAAGCAAACAGTTCCTTCTATTAATGTCACCTGGAGCATGACGTCAATGTTCTTTGATCGGACTATTGCGTGGAGGATGGCATTCTTTGTATTGAAGCCATAGATGTTACACTATAGTATGATTAGTTATTGTGTGTCATGATGTTACTTGGTGATAGTTACATCAGAGACGTCTTTATATTCGGCTTCAGAGTTGGAGTCTGACAACTCCATTGTGAAGTCCTCGCTGGTTGAGGGATCTTCTGTTGTCAGGCTGACCATGGGTCCACTGAGAGGTGGAGAGCCTCTTTGCTGACATTACCTGAGTAAGATCAGCTTGCTCTGGCACTAGCTACACAGATTCATCCTGTTCTGACTCTGCCTGTGAGGGCGTGGCCAGGGTTGGGGTGAAGAGGGGAGTCTCATCCTGGGGTGAGAGTGAGGCTGCTTTGGCTCTATTCAGCTTCCTCCCTTTCAGGACTGCGACAGTCTGTGTCATTGCCGTCATAGCGACCATGACTGCCTTCTCTGCCTCCTCACTGGACTCCCAAAAGCTGTTGCTACTGCAGTGACTACAGCAATCAACAGGAGAGTCATATGTTCCTCATCAAAGAGGAGATTATCACCTCTTGGGGAGGCTTTTGCAGTGTTCTTTGAGCCTTCATTCCTTTGGTTGTTTTTTTGCACTTTTGTTAATGGTCAGAAACTCCTTTTTATTGGAAAAATCTGGTGTCTGCTGTGGAGGGGCTTCCTTCCTCTTAGGAGGTCAGGAAGTCTTTTCTCTTGTATTCTGTCCCCAGACAGGAGCGGGCAGGAACAAAGTCTGGTCACTTTTTAGCAACCTCTTTTTGCCTGAGAGCCGCCTCTTTCCTGATAGTGCAAGCCAGACTCCAGGCAGAGTTGGGACATTTGGCTTTTGTGTCCCTTTGGCCTTCCTTGTAGGCCTTGAGGCACATGACACCGAGTGTTGTGTGTCCTTCTACAGACACCACATTTAAGCTTGTCATTGCAGCTAGTCTGGTGGTGACCTTATCTTTGGCACTTGTAGCACCGAAGTGGCTCTGACACATATGTTCTTTGGCTGTAGGAGCCCCAGTTACCCAGATCAAGGGTAGTAGTTGGGGCTCCTTTCAAGGTCACCGGGATTTGCTTGGTTGGGCTCTCTCCTTTGGACATTCCACGACCTGTGGGTGTGATCACATCCACATATGATAGTGAGAAGCCAAGTAGCACCATCTCGAGCCTCCTATCTTCGGCTTTGAGTGGCGAGAGGCAAACTTTCCTCCCATCATTAAGCTCCTTGGTTTCCTGCAGGAAATTCAAGGTAGCTTGGACTTTGGGCATGATAATCATGCCCTGGTCTCTGGCAACCCAGATTGACAGCCAGATTTTTCGCTTTTCCAATGCTCTTACCAGTTGGTTGGGAAATCTTAAACTGTGGAAAACTCCTAGGGGGCCAGACTCTCTCTCAAAATCTGTCTTCAGCCTGGGTCGTTTAGGGCCACCCTTTCGGCTTACACTGTGGGCGGCGGTCGTGGGAGCAGCAGCTGCTTTGGCTGGTTTAGCTTGTGTCCCATCTCCCCTCGGGGGGATGTCTGAGGGTTAATCAGAGCTCTCCCCGATTTGCCTGCTCGCCTGGAGAGGCCATCACAAGAGTTCATCTGCTGGACAATCTCATGTTTTTGGCTGATGTCGTGTCCATCTTAGCAGCAGGTCTCACAGAATCAACCTGTACTTTGCATTTTCTTTTGCCACATATGGCTTCAGAGTGGCTGCATGGTTTGTCAACATTTTGATTTCTTTCTTGGTGGGGGGTTTGAAATATTTGTCATAATTTTGCCACCTACCACTGCCTCCAACAAGGGGAGCTATAATGTTGTACTGCCACACACGGGACCAGGGGTGAGGGCCAACAGCAAAATTGACTGCTTGACCCTAGCCTTATAAAGGAGACCAGCCGATTGATCTGACCGAGCCGAGATCGTGTGTGTCTTTATAGCATATGCATAAGTGTATTTCTGTTACCAGTGAACCAATTGGCTTTTTTCCATGTCGATCCAAAAGTCCCAAACAAGAATAATTCACTCAGCGAGGGCATAGATAACGAGGTCATCTGATCTCGTTTGACCCTGAGAGTTCGTGTCCAACGCATAGCGCGGTAAGGTGGGCCCCTAGCCTCCCATTTCTGGGCGGGTGACCCAACACGTGACACTGCGTGGAGCCTTTACCCTTTAGACAAATCGTAGCGTCGTCGTATCGTGTGTTCACCCCTTTACGTGTGTTTTGAGTCCCTGTCAGCCACTGTACTAGAGTTCTCACAGCCTTTCACAATCTGGTGGCAGTGCGAGCTCTGCGTCCTTCCGGCTTGCAGCATGAACACCACCTCCAAAGAAGAAAATACACTTGACCACTAGAAGACATGTCTAAGAAAAAAAAAAAAAATTTAAGTACATGTTTGGACCCCCCTTTCTATTATTTCTTTTCCATTCCTTCTTCGCCATATGGTGTTAAGCCGTTAGGTTTTTTTTGGGTAAAAATGCTAAATGACAGCAAATGGCATGTTTTCACACTATTCTTTTGACCCAGATTGCATTTCCCTGTGATCGAGATGTGGTCAATAAATATGAATATCGTTCGTTAGTTAAGTCGTTAATTAATTTTTTCTTGTTTTTAGAGATTTTGTTTTTCACCTGCAACGAATTTAACGTGTTCGGATTTTATCTTATCACGAATATCATTTTATTTTTATCTCGTTCCTCCCCTCGCTCTAACCTGACCCATTTTATCTTTTCACTTTTGGGCAGGGAAGGGTCAAGACTTGAGCGCTTGGTTCCCTGTAATTTGGTTGTTGTTTTGTTAATGCCTTTGGGGGATAGCAAAAGCATTGTTACAAATTGCTTTTTTGGAGACAAAGTTCTATCGGCGCTAGAATGGAGTGTGTAACGCAATTTTATTAAAATTTATTATATTGAATATAGCGTAGGATCTCCCCCATATCATAGTGCACATTTTGTGACGAGTGACTTGTACATGATGTACAAATTACATTTATTTCTTCTCTGTGTGACAAACAGTGGTTAAAATAAATCCTTGCGGATTGCCGTTGTTTTTTCCCTTTTAAATTACTCTCATATCGATCAGAGACAGTTGGTAGTTCAAGCCAGGTCCATGCGGATCGCTACTGACGTCTCCCTCTCTTATTTTCTTCTTTATCTTTGTGGAATAAATGCAAAATGAGAAAGAAAGACGATAATAAATCAAAAACCAACATTAAAAAACACAAATTTTTATAAAAAAACCGGCTAGTGTAATTTAAAAACCCCTCTTCTCTATTGCCTTTCTTTTCTTCTTATATCGGGCCCCTGACGTGTATGACCTGGTTACCCGACTATATATTGCAGCCGGACCGACATGGCACCGAAGGAGGACTCTGCTGCAGAACCAGTCACCTTAGGATGCTGTGAGAAGGACGTCATTGGATGATCGCCATAGGCCTGCGGACCAGGAGTTTCGTCAGAGCAGGTGTTAAGCCGTCCCAAGATGTAGTGGACGGGCGCTGCCTGCCAGACTTCCATAGATCCAGCGAAGGACCAGGACGCCCGCAGATCCAGTCAACTCCAGGAGCTCGTCAGCGCCGGTATCAGCTGCCCCGAGATGCCGCCCCTGCCCCCACGCCCATAGATCCAGATGAAGATTACGAGGACATGTGGATGCGAGAAGGTCCTGGACGAGATCTGTGTGGACGTGTGGACAAGGACGTGTGGATGCGAGAAGGTCCTGGACGAGATCTGTGAGGACGTGTGGACGAGGACGCAGCCGAGTTAGACTACGAGGAAGAACCATTCACTCAGTGAGGGCGTAGATGACGAGGTCATCTGATCTCGTTTGACCCTGGGAGTCTGTGACCAGAGCTCGACGTGGTAAGGTTGGCTTAGCCCTCCCAGCATACCGCTATTACCCATATTTATAGACATTGTCTCGTGTATTCCATACTGTTTTTTGTGCGCGACTCCCAAAAAGAGTCCCCGCCATGATAAAAAGTATAATTAACCCTCTGTTCACCATTGTACAAGGATCATAGCCTTTTACAGTCTTGCTGGAATAAAGTACCCAAAAAGGCGTGTTGCTAGCTGCAGTGCATACTCATACACGGCATCATTCATCCTCCAAGACTCCCGTCTCCACAGTGCAAAAGGGATGCCACACCCCAGCAACATGTGGATAGATTTTGAACCCTAGGGAGAGACCAATTTGATTGATTTGATTATTTTAAATTATCTGTCGCGCCAATAGCTAAGGTCATTAGTGGTGAATACCTTGTTAAATAGAAACATTTAAAATGTTTTAAAAAATCAAAAAATTTACCAAAAAAATATTTACAAAAAAACCCAATAAGTAGAGTAAAATAAAAGCAAAAATATTATGCTCAAAGGGAGTAGGGAAATTTTGCATAAACATTATGCATAATTAAATTTTTTTGAAAAAATTAGTCTTTTTCCCGAGGAAAAAATAAACCCTCTATGTCACAAACCTCCCCCCAAAACATTTTCAGTGATTTTGGGGGGGGCAAAATACATACGTCCTTTTGGGCTGATAATGTTGCACATCTTTCCCCTACATGTAGATTGTTAATTGGGTTTGGCATCCCTCAAAATGCTTACTTTTAGCCATTTATCGGCCCATGAATCAGGCTTCTGTGCCCGATTTTTAGTCTTTTTTAATTCAAACTTCCACTTTTTTGGGTTTGGGAATTTTTTGCTTTGGGCACCAACTGCCAAAAGGGCATCTCTAATTCTCGCAAATTTTTTTGGAGGTATGCCCCCACTGTTACTTTTTCCCTTTATTTGTGAAAACAAATCCTGATTGGGGTTTTTTGGTTTGGGGTTGGGGGGAGAAGGAAAAAAAGCATCACAAGGCTGACGGCAGCTGCCTTGGCTTTTTGATCAGCTCGCTCATTACACTGATACCAACAAAGTGGGTGGGCCCCCAAAAAAGAGTTTTTTCTTTTTATGTGTTGACGTCAGTGGGAAGCCAATCTTTAGCCCCCCTCACTAATGGATGTGATGAGTTTTAAACTCTTGATTTTCTTGCAAAGCCACCAGACTTTACGATAAAATCACAAGATATCATAAGATCTCTAGAACAAGGGGGCTAAAAAAAAGGGGCGGGCCAGTCGCAGGGTTTTAAAGGGAGGTCCCTTCCTTTTGCTCAATTTCAAAACCATCTTAAATATTGCTCTGTCCTTTTACTTAAAAAATGTGCTGAAGAAAACTCTCCCCTGATTTCTGCTTCGGAAAAAACTCTCCCCTTTCCCCTTTCCCCAACCCCAAATCCCGCTTGCTTTATTTGTTCATGGGGGAAATTGGGGGGGAAATTTCCCAAAAAACCTTTGTTTGACTTAAAATTAAAAATCTTTCCCCAATTCCTCATTCTCCTACCCTTGGGTTTGGGCTATCCTCAAAGGGGGTTTAAAACCAATTTTGGGTGTGGAGAAACCCCGAATCCTTTGTAGTTCATGTTGTAAATCCGGTTTATGTAGTCCCCGGGGTAATGAAAGAGGGGTTCTCCCCTCTCAGATACAGGGGCTTTACAGGTGAAGACCTGAAAGCCCCTTTCCGATTCTGAAAGCTTTATTATTTAACTGAGACCAAAATTGGAGAACATGGGAGTTGCAGAGAAAAAGCCTTCCCCTTCCCTAATCAAACTTACTTTCAAAAAAAGCCAAAACGGTAAAAACCGGAAAAAGTGTGGTCTGCACCCCAAGCTAGATTTTGAAAGAAACCCCGCAAGAAGATCCAAGTGTGACGAGCTGCTGGCCTGTCAGTCCTCTTCACTGTCACTGTGCACCCAACGATTTTTCTTTTTGACTCGTAAATCTGACCTCCTATGAGAATGGTTAATCTTTGCTTCAAGCCTCGACTCTTCCATTCGATAAGATCTCAGCATGTAAGCAAGGCGGCAATGGATTCAACAGGACCTTCAGATAATTAACCATCTAAATTTCTTCTTCTTAGAATGGACTAAGTTAAAACTATCTGATTGGAAATCTTCCTTTGACTTCAGTAATCAGTTCATGTATCTCTGAATTGAAAATCAAGCTCATTAGACTAAAGGGATCCCAAAAAACATTGCCTGAATCAAGTCTACAGGGTTAACATTGACGAGCTAACCCAGAATGGGGTTGCAGTGTAAACGTAATCCTAATAAGAGGCTTCTCATAGCATCGGTTTAGTAAAGCCTGAAGTCGTTTGAAGTCATGACACCCCAGATAAGTGGACCCCAAATAGCTCCTTCATTAGCTTACTTCAAACTATGATGGAGGCGAAAGTAAGCTCTATCAAATTAGATCCCAAAATACTAGCTTAGCTTCTTGACAAATTGCGTGGTTTGCTCCAATAGAGGAGGAGAATTTTCCCGTTGAAATACCATTCTTTTTGGGGGAAAATTTGAACCCATGATATGTTGCCACTGTACAACCTGATTTATTGCACCGCATGTGTCCTTGCACATCCTGTAAGCTTCCTCCTGAGCAGTACAGTGTAAAGTCATCCACATACAGATTACATGAACAGAACTTGGACACACCTTTACAGTGTCATTTAGCAATGCAAACAGGTCACACTTAAGACACTCCCTTGTGGGACCCTTCCAGCTGATCTTCCAGGTAGAGAAACTGTTTCCCACCGAACTCTAAATTTCCTGTTAGCAAGGAAGCTTTGTATGAAGGTAGGTAATGCTCCTCTTAAACCAATGTCATACAGCTTCAGAGTATGCCATGCTTCCAAGTAGTATCATAAGCCTTTTCAAGGTCAAAGAAGACTGCTAACATGTATGACTGTCACTGTGCGAAGGAATTCTGTATAGAGTTTCCATCCTTACAAGTGCATCTTGGTCGAATCTCAATCTTCTATGAAGACTTCCATTTTCTAGCATCCAGTCACGTTTCTTTTCTAGTGCGAGCATGGTGAAGAAATTGGTCTGTAATTTCCTGGAGTGGAAGCATCCTGCCAGTTTAGGGAAGGAATGATTATAGCTCTTCCTGTGAGATGGCACTGTACCTCCCTATAGATCCTATTGAATAGGTCCAAAAGAACTTCTGGGAGCTCTCGGTAAGTGAGTATCTATTTGGTATGGAATATCGTACTTCCTGGGCAGTCTTACGCAGAGCTGCAAAGCAGAGTCCATCTACTTGCGCAAAAATGGTTGTATGGAAGTTCTGCTGCAGTCCTACTGAAGAACGACACGTGGGTGTCATTCCTGTCTCAGCCCGAAGAGGTGGAGAATCGGGGCAGTGT
>NW_023657943.1:0-5000 GCF_015228065.2 Penaeus monodon
TTTATGCTTTTTTTCCTTCCTACCAACTTATGATCTCAGAATCCCTCCTTATAAAAAAAAGATGAAGACAAAACTCAACAATCCAACAACCACAACTAGCTTGTTCACTCTTTGGATAGTTTAGCATACAGTTTTTTTAACATCCCCATTATTTATATTTTTGACTGATAATGTTCATGTTTTGTATTGTTGCAATAACCTTAATTATTGTGTTTACATAGTTTAATTACGTATTTTGTAATTACTACATCTGCCAAAACTGAATCGTCTAACGACCTGGTTTCCGGTTTTACAGATTGAGAATGCAGGCTTGCAAAATAATTTTTAAAAAATCTTCACACACATGCACACATATATATTATACATATGTGGTGTAAATATTTAGTATATGTATAAATGTATAATATATATATATACATGTGTATACATATACATATATATGTATATATATATGTATATATAAATGTTATACCTATTTTACATACAAAATATATACACACACATACTATACATATATATGTATATATGGGATGTGTAAAATACACAGTATATATTTACATATATATGCATATATGTATGTGTATATACGCATTTTTTATATATTTACATAATAATGTTTATATTGTATGTATATATACCCCATATGTATATATTTACATTATATGTATATATGCATATATACACATATATGTGTATATAAATACATATACAAATATATAAACATATATATAATATACATATATAAACACTGGGTTACAAAAAAAATATTTTTTGTAAGTTGTTTTTAGTTTTTTTCAACTGATTGAGAGCAAATCTCCCATCGTTTGAATCCAAAAATGCCATCCATTTTCCCCGATCAGGTCAAGTTTTTTCAACTAAGTGAAATATAGGAAAAATCGTTTTTTTTTACGAAATGGAATACATTAGAGCGGCATTTTTGTTTTATTTGTGTTACTTATACATCCGATAATATTTTTTATTTTGATTTCTCACCCCATTTATAATTATCGACATGTTGCAAACATTTATCGGTATCTGTATTGACATCAACATTGCATTACATTGGTAACTATTACAATATCTACTGATCAATGCTGACATCGATCAAAATTGATCAGTTGATCATTTAGACAGGACCTAATAAGACGATCCCTGAAAACTAGAGTTTGGTCGTCATTGATCATTCAGTTGCTTGCTTGCTTGCTGCTTGCTTGAGATTGCGAAGTTCTGGCTTCGCCCGGGCCTTTCACTTATGCCCGGCCTGTGTCAGCTTTTTATGGCTGTCTCATTTGTTGGTCTGACATCGGTGCTTACCGTGGGATGGGATTGCCAGCAGGCGCTCCTTTTAGCCGTGTGTAAGCATCTGCTATCTCTTTACCACAAGTGTTTTTCTGTGGGTTTTTTTCTTAGGAATTGCTTGTGCACGCAATTTTCCAATAGTGTACAGTTTGGCGTTGGGCTCGCCGTATGCATGCAAAACTCTCTTCAGTTCTATGGTTTTTATAATTTTGCCATGCAGTGGTAACTAGGCGCTTTGCAAAATTTACTTCGGTACCTTTTTTGTTTTTTTTCAGAGGTTTCCCAGTGGTTCATAGCCTGTGGCATTTTTGAGTACCACTGGCCGAGGGAATATTCTTTTCCTCTCTGTGAAGCTGAGGAGGAGGAGTTTGCCGTCCCATACACTTTCCTCCTTAGAAAATTTTTCGGCTCTGATGTATTTATCAGGGATTTGGGGGCATACCCCGCCGATTTCGGCTAATCTGTCAGCAAGCTCATTGCCTCTGATCCCTATATGGCTGGGAACCCAGTTTATGAAAAATTTCTTCTACCCTGAGCAAGCATCCTTTGTGCTATTTGTGCGGATGGTTGTCAGGAGGTAGATGTTGTCAGTGGGTGAGCGCTGCTGAAGACAGTCGACGGCCCCTTTTGGAGCCCTGTGTTTTATGATCATGTGTCCTTCCCCGGGACGCATGACTCAGTGCTCCCTTTGATAGCAACTGCCTCTGCCTGTAGCGAGGAGGCGGTGTCTGTTACCCTCATGGATATTGTGGCATCCTTGCTGCGAAGCTGCGCCTGCAGTGTGGGTCAAGGGATCGACCGATCCATCCGTGTAATATGTTTCTGCTCCCCGGAGGGGTGATGGTTGCAATGACCCTCTGGGTTTTGCCTTTAGGCTAGGCGTACAATATTCATTCTTTTTTGCTTGCCAGTCTCATGACCGAGAACTCTATCGAGGTTTGTGCCCACGGCGGAGCTTCACAGAGTCAGGGTGTGGGGGATCCTTTGCCCTTGGCCAGTAGCGGTTCTTTGAGCTGATGGCGTATTAGCACCCTGGCTGTGTGAGACAGCCAGGAGTTGTTTGCAAACCAGCTTGTTATCTTTTTCTAGGCGTTCTGACTATTTTGTGTCTTGGGCTTGTGTTCCTGGGAGCCTGGATGACCTTATAAGAATTGTGCTGCCGTTAGATCAATTCGTGAGGCCAAGGGGAGAAGGTTTTTTCTCCACTAGGAGGTTGAGGACCTTCGCCACCTTGGGCACCCAGAATGCCCTGGCGGCTTCGTTTGGACTGTCTCCAACGGTCTTTATATTTTCTTTTTAATGCCAATCAGAGCAAGGGAGGCATAGTCTACAAGGGGGCCTGAAGCATGTACGTAGAATGATTTTTAGTACTCTGTGTCTGGCCCCTATGCGTCTTCCACTCATTGCTCTCATGACAGACATTCTGCCTTTGTTCGATCAAGCAGGTACTGGACCTCCTGGGGGAAGGAGAGGTCCGGTCTATCCTTACCCCAAGGTAGGTATTCCTGAACCCACTCCAAGTCCATTCCCTGGATTTTCAGACTTGTGCCTTGAACTCTCGGGTCTCAGAGCCATGGCTTTGGATTTGGCTGCAGAGATCTTTAGTCCTGTCCTGCAACACTCCCGGATACCAAAGTCCAGAAAAACGCTGGGCTTTGTTTAGCATGTGGTCCAGTGGGGGATTGATAGCAAGATCGTCTGCATAGGAGATGATCTTGCACCCCACTGGGAGGTTTATGTTGAGGATACAGGACATTAGTGTGTTAAATAGGGCTGGACTGAGAACCTCACCCTGAGGCGTTCCATTTTCTAGTGGCATGTGCTGTGATAGGTGACCTTGGAATTTGACTCTGGCTGTTCTTATTCCTAAAGTAGTCACCTATCCAAGCCAAGAGCTTACTTCTGATTCCTTTTTGGATCAGGCTCTCCTGAATGGCAAGAGGACTTGCCAATTCAAAGCCTTCTCCAGGTCAAGGAATACTGCCACAGATGCGCCCGGTTTATTGTGCTCAAGCATAGCTATGCTGTGCGCTGTGCTCATGCCCCTGGTGAACCCATGGAGGTGTTCGTTTTGGGGATCCATTTTCCATTGGAGCCGGTTCAGTACCATCTCTCGGGAGGTCTTGGCCAGACAGCTGAGGAGAGAGATGGGGCGGTACTTCCCCGGCTCCTTTGGTTTAGGGATGGGAAATATGGTAGCCCTCTTCCAGCTTTTGGGGTTTGAGTGGAAAGTTTCCAGGACTTGTTGATGAGTTGCAGGAATGCAAGCCTCACCTACCAGTCCCAGGCGGGAGATGATGGGGTACGAGATCCCCTCATCACCCGGGGGTGAGTTGCAACTGGCTTTATGTGCCCTCTCTTAGTTCCCTCAGAGAAAGATAACGTCTGAGGTTATCGGGTTCGGCTGCCCTTTCTCTGATGTGAGCAAGTCTGTCTGGTTGTAGGCGTTCTTGTCCTTGCCCTCAGTTCGGCTGGCAGGGGCTGTCGCTACTCGTTCTCGCAGATAAATCTTGCGCCAGTCTGTTGGCCTCTGCCTGGGGGTCGTGGTGCGTGCATCTCGGGGCTGAGCGGCTGGTGGCTCGCTTGACCCGTTGCCATAGCTCTGAGAGGGTGGGACGGTGATCGAAGGACTCACACCATTTCCAGCCACTTTTCCTGCCTCACTCTGCTGGCAGTTTCCTTGGCGTCCCTGACAGCTTCCCTTAGGAGGTTGTCGGGGTTCTTTGCCTTCGGGAAAAATTTTCGGCACATATTTACCCTGTGGTTGACCTCCCTAATCTCGTCATTGAAGTACAAAGGCTCCTTGTGACTCCTGGACCCAGGCCGAGTTTTGGGTAAGGGGCAGTGAGGCTGGCCCCTCATCAATGGCATTTACAAGTCTGGCTTGTAGCACTTCCACATTTTTTGGGTCTGTGTGGGTTCCATTGTTCTCAGACAGCGGGCCAAGGCGCTCTGGAACGCCTGCCAGTTGGCCTTGTCTGTTTTCCATCTTGGATTCGGTCGTGGTATTTCGGCTGGGCCACTATCCATGAGGGTTTTATAGTGCCATAATGGTCACTAGTGACGGTCTCATCGACACGCCAGCCAATCCTCTCCACCAGAGTCGCAGTGGCCAGGGTGAGTCTAGGAAACCCCCCCTCTCACATGTGTTGGCTCCTGGCTGTTGAGGAGAGCGATCTCGGGAATGTCTCAAGCACGTTGGGTATGTGACGGCCAGCCGCATCCGGGGCCCTGCAGGAGCCAGGGTGGGGTGGTGTGCATTGAAGTCTCCCCCTATGATCACTCGGTCCCTGTGCTGCGGAAGCACATACCTGGCTGATGTCTAAAGCTACTACAGTGTGGCCTGCTGTACACGTTTTTACAATTTCAGGGGTTTCCCCGGCAGTTGAATCTCGACGGCAAGAGATTCAACATCTTCTCCACAGTGGGGGTGCATCGGCTTTTGCGGAGCAAGGAATTTTTGCGGTTCACCATTAATAGTAAAGACAAAATGATAACAGTGAGACGAAAAAACTAATCGAAAAATAATATCAGTAATTCTGATAATACTAATGATAATCACAATAATAATAATGTTAATGATATAGTAATAAAAAATATTAAAAAATGGGATAATAAAATATTAGCAATAATAATAATAATAATAATAATAATAATAATAACAATGATAAATAATAATAATAATAATAATAATAATAATA
>NW_023657943.1:12500-25822 GCF_015228065.2 Penaeus monodon
GGCGGCTTCGTTTTGGACTGTCCCCAATGGGTCTTTATATTTTCTTTTTAAATCCCAATCAGAGCAAGGGAGGAAGTCTACAATGGCCTACAGCATGTAGTAAATGATCTTAGTCTCTGTGCTCCCCCCTATCGTCTTCCATTTTCATTGCTCTCATGACAGACACTTGCCTTTTTTCGACAAGCAGGTACGGACCTCCTGGCAAAGGGGGGGCCCGGTCTATCCCCCCCCAAGGGTGGGTATTCCTGAACCCACCCCAATTTCCATCCCGGGTTTTTTTCAGACTTGTGTTTTGAACTTTTGTCTCAGAGCCATGGCTTTGGATTTGGCTGCAGAGATCTTTATCCTGTCCTGCAACACTCCTCGGATACCTCCAGACAACCTGGGCTTTTTTTTGGGCATGTGGTCCAGGGAGATGATACAAGATCGTCTGCATGGGAAGATGATCTTCCCCCCAGGGGATTTTTATGTTGAGGATACAGGACTTTAGTGTGTTAAATAGGGCGGATAAAACCCTCCCCTGAGGCGTTCCATTTTCTAGGGGCATGGCTGTATAGGTGCCCTTTGGAATTTGACTCGGGCTGTTTATTCCTAAATAGCACCTATCCAAGCCAGACCTTACTTCTGATTCCTTTTTGGATCGGGCCCTTTTCCTGATGGCAAGGGAAACTTCCCAAAATTCGAAAACCTTCTCCAGGTAAAGGGGAATTTTGCCACGAGCGCCCGTTTTTTAAATTTGCTCAAACCCTAGCTAGCTGTGGCTGTGCTCACCCCCTGGGGAACCCATGGGGGGTTTTTCGTTGGGGATCCCTTTTCCAGGGACCCGGGCAGTACCACCTTCGGCAGTCTTGGCCGACAGCTGAGGAGAAGATGGGGCGGTATTTCCCCCCGGCTCCTTTGGTTTTTAGGGAGGGGAAAACTATGGTAGCCCTTTCCGCTCGGGGTAGAGGGGGAATTTTCCCCAGGATTTGGGATAGTTGCAGGAATGGAAGCTCCCTACCAGCCCCGGGGCGGGAGATGAGGGGGTAGAATCCCGTCATCACCCGGGGCTGATTTTCAACGGGTTTTTATGTGCATCTTTATTTCCTCAAAAAAGATAACTCTGAGTTATGGGGTTCGGCCCCCCCTTTCTCGAGTGAAAAGTCTGTCTGGTTTTGGGCTTTTCTTGTCTTCCCCAGTTGGGTGGCAGACTGTCGCTACTCTTTCTCGCAGATAAACTTCGCCAGTCTTTGGGCCTTCCCTGGGGGTCGGGGTGCGTGATTTCGGGGCGGCGGCTGGTGGGCTCGCTTAAAACCGTTGCCATAGCTTAAAGAGGGTGTACGGTGATAAAGGACTCACCCTTCCACCACTTTTTCCTGCCTCATCTGCTGCATTTCCCCCTTGGCGTCCCTGCCCAGCCCCCCTTAGGAGGTTGTGGGGGTTCTTTCCCTTTCGGAAATGTTTTCGGCACATTTTTACCCTGGGTTGCCCCCAAATCCGTCTTTTGAAGTACCGGGCGTCCTTGGACCCCTAACCCAGGCCGGGGGTTTTTGGGTATGGTCAGTGAGGCTCCCTCATAAAGGGCATTTAAAAGTCTGGTTGTACATTCCATTTTTGCTCTTGGGGGTTTTTCTTTGTTTTTCAGACAGGGGGCCCAAAGGCGTTTGGAACGCCTGCCAGTTGGCCTTGTCTTTTTTTCCATCGGTTCGGTCGGGTATTTCGGTGGGCCACTATCCTGAGGGGTTTTGTTATAGTGCCAAAATGGTCACTATGACGGTTCATGCCGCCAGCCAATCCTCCCCACAGGTCGAAAGTGGCCAGGGGGGTCAGGACCCCTCCTTACTGTGTTGTTCCGGCTTTGAGGAGAGCGATCTCGGGAATGTTAAAAGCCTTGGCTAGTGGGGCCCAGCCGCACCGGGTGCCCTGCAGGGGCCGGGATGGGGTGGTGTGCTTAAAAAGTCTCCCCCTTGACACTGGTGTGTGCTGGGAAGCCAAACCTGGCTGTGTCTCTATACAGTGTGGCCTGCTGTACCGTTGTAAAATTTCAGGGTACCCCGGCCAGTTAATCCGCGGCAAGAGATTAAAAATCTTTCCACAGTGGGGTGCATGGGTATGGGAGAAAGGGAAATTGTTCTTCCCCAGGGTCATCAGGCCTCTTTTGCCATGGAACGTGGCAGCGCGTAGCGTGTCCCCGGGAGAAGCGAACAGCTTCCGCGATAATTCTCCTGGAGCAGGGGAAAAAAATGTAATGCTCCTTTATCGCACTATTGGGGGGAGGATGGCCTCCTTGAGAGAAGCACAATTTTTTCCAGCAGAATACTTAGATTGCATGCCATGATGTTTTAATTGATATTTTACTCAGAGACATCGTCACATTCATTGACGTCGGAGTCTGACAACTCCTTGTGAGATCCTCATGCTTGGGGGTCCCCTTTCGGCGTCACTACCCCTGGATCCCCTGGGGGGTGGAGACCTTGGTAGCTCTGATTTCGTCCCTTTGGCTTTTTCTCTGGCCAGGCTGTTTCTGGATTGGGGGCCTTGCCTGGGCAGGCCGGTTTTTTGATTGGGCTTGTGGCATAAAATCACCTGGTTTAGGCCTGCCGGGGAGGGCATACCCCGGCTGGCTCTGCCTGTGGGGCATCCCTGGCTAGGCTCTGCCTGTGGGGCTAGCCTGGCTGGTTCCTGTGAGGGCATACCCTGCTGGGCTTGCCTTTTGGGGGCTAGCCGGGTTAGCTCCCCTGTGAGGCATACCTGGGTTGGGGAAGGGGGAGGGGGTTCGACCTGGGTGGGGGGAAGGTTTTGGCTGTTTTGGCCTTCCCCCTTTTCCCTTTCCCCTTTATGTTTTCACATTGTTTGAATGTCGTCAGGGAAACGTCGACTCCCTTATCCCCTCTTCCTTGGTCCTGGAAAAGAATATGCCTTTTGCTGTACTACAGCATGACAGGATCGCATGTCCCCCTCGCGAAGAACTGTTTTTCTGGGTCTGGGGGGGCCGTTGGGTGTTTTGGAAAAACCTTTTCTTCCTGGGTTCCTCTGCACTTGTTTTATTTGGGGGGAACCCCTGATTGTCGGGGAGATTTCCGTTTCGGCGGGGGGGCCACTTCCTTCCTTTTAAAAGGGTGGGAACCCTTTTTTCTTTTTTGTTCCTCTCCCGACGAGGTCCGGGGGGGGCAGGAAAAAATTCTTGCGTTCTTAGAAAACCTTTGCCGTTTGGGGGCCCCTCTTTCCTGCAGAGCAAGCCAGGCCCCAGGCATGATGCCTCTTGGGCACATTGGGCCCCATTTGGCTGTTGTGTCCTTTTTTTCTTCTTTTTGGCCTTGATGCACACCTGGTATTGTGTGCCTTGTTTCAGACCCCAAATTTTGGCTTGGGGTGTACGTTAGCCTGGTGGTGTCCTATTCTGGCACTTGAAACACGAAGTGGTTAGGCACAAAAGTGCGTAGGTGATGGGTACCCCCAGTTACCCAGACAAGGTGGAGCTTGGGTTTACCTTTCAGGGTCCCCGGATTGCGGGTTGGATTTCCCCCCTTCGAAATGGGAAGCCCCCCCCGACCTTTGATGTGATGCAAATCACCTCCACATCGTATGAACTGAAAGCCGTAACACTTGACTCTCTTCTCCTCGGGATTCTGGCAGAGGCTCTTTTTCCCCCCCTTTTTTTAGCTTTTTTTTGTCTCCTGCAGGAAAAAAAGGGGTGGTTTGATTTTTTGGGCACGATGATCTCCCTGATCTCGCGAACCCCAATCGACAGCCGATTTTGCACGGGGCTCTCCAATCCCCCCTTTTTTACCTTTTTGGTAGCATTGTCAACCCCTTCGGGTTTAAGGGGACCTTAAATTGCGGAAACGCCTTGGGGTCCAGATCCCTCAGAGCCCGGTTCCCCCGGGCCCGTTTGGCCCCTTTCGGTTTTTGGGGCTTGCTCGTGGAGGCCCAGCGTTTTTGGGTTTTCCCCTGGTCTCCTATTCATCAGTGGGGTCGTTGGGGGGGGCCCCAGAGCCCTTTCCCGGTCTGGGGGGGGCCTGGGGGGGCCCCAGCACGAAGTCCATCTTTTGGGGCAATCGGGTGGAAACAGTTTGTAAGGGTTTTTATTGTCTTGTCCCATCTTGGCAGGGGCATGACATGTCATCCTGTGCTCGGGGTTTTTTTTTTGCCCCCCGGAGGCACGTAAGGCTTCGGGGTGGCTGCCGTGGCCCTGAGCCTTGCAGGGGTCGTTAAACAGAAAGGTTGTCTTGTGGGGGATTTTGGTTTTGTTTTCCAAAAACTTGGCAGTGCTTCACCCTCACGCCCCCTCCCACCACGGAGCCCAAAAGGGGGAAGCTGAGTGCTAAAACCAAATGTCTAACAGAAGGGGGGGTTGATGGATATACGCCCAATTACCCCCCAGGGAGCCCCGTTGACCTGACCGGGCCCCGGATCAGGCCCCCTGTCTTGCCGAATAGAGGACCAAAGAGGCGTGTTGTAGCCCCAGGGCGTTTTCTGCACGGGACGCTCAAATCCGGGGCTCCCTCCTCCCAGCTCCCAAAAAGGGGCCCGCACGGGAAACACGTGGGTAGGTGAAACCTCTGGGGGTATCCCAGAGGGTTTCCTTCCACCACAGGACTCATTATGGGAACATTTTGCTCCTCCCTCAGTGAGGAAGGGAGCTCTTCCTTTTTCCAGGCATTCCTCTTGCTCCTAAGGGACCTTACCCTTTTTCAAAAGTGAAAACCCTTTTTTTTTTTGAAAAACCCCAAAAGGTTTTTTTCCCCCCATTGAGAAAAAGGGGGGGCCTGCCCCTGGTTTTTTCAGTTCCCTTTATCCCTCTGAAAAAAGCCGCCAAGACGTTTTCACCACAGGAGGGAGAGAAATTAACATTTTTCCTGGAGGTTTTCCCATGGAGGACGGTTTTTTTAAGGGGAATCCCTTTCTCCTGAAACATCCAAGGGGTGTTTTTTCCTCAGTGAGTGAAGGGGGGTCCCCCGTACCTGTTCCGAAGTCCCTTGTCCCCCTGAAAACACCAAAACCCCAGACTGTTTCCATCAAGTGAGGAGAGGGGTTGACTTTTTTCAGGGAGTTTTTTTTGGGAGGGTGGGTTTAACATGAATCCCCCTTCTCTCGAAAACCCCCAATTTTCACCCATGAGAGTAAGGGGACCTGTACCTTTCCGTAATTCCTTATCCCTCTGAAATAGCCAACCACGAAATTTCATCACAATGAGGGAGAAGGGCAACTTTTTATCCCGGTACTTCCTATCACAGGACGGGAAAATTGATGTTTTCTAGCAGCGCTATTAACAGAACCTGGTGAAGGCCCTGACAAGGGGGCTTACTCTTCGCCCCTTTTTGAAAGAAAAAAAGTGGCAGTCATCAATGGTCTGCCAGACCAGCCCTAACAAAAGAATGGAACTCTACCCCGTAAGGAGGGCCCTTTTAAAGGCCCCCCCAGACACACCCTCCCCTGCGGGGGGTAAGGCTGCCCCCCCCCGACACCGCCCAAAGGGGTCCGTTCACCCAAAAGGGTGCATAAGCTCCTAATCCCAAAATTTTTATAAAAGGGGGTAGGCTAGGAGGGACAGCTACATGGAAGCCAAAAACATCGTGGCATCAAACAATGGGGGGGCACCCCCTCGCCCCGCCCCCCACCCTTTTTCCCGAAACCCCTCTCCCTTCTCCTGAACTCCAATTAAGGCCCCATTTACCGCAGGGGGGAGAGAGGAGAGGAAGGGCCTTTTTCTTCACGCTGATGTCCTTTTCTTTTCTGAATTTTTGATCCCTTCAGTGTGGGTTCTGTGGTGACCAAAATGCGACGGCCCTTTCCCCGCTCGGTAATCAGGTCCAGGGTTTGGCTCCGACTACCGCCTATCAAACCCCGGGAGTCATCACCTGACTCGAGAGTAACCTCGCGCGGCATATTTAAGGCCAGTCCAAAAGGAACTCACTCACTCACGGCTAGGGTCTCACTCGAACCTACTGTACACTCTAAATAAAAAAGTAAATTTTTTTCTTCTTTTGGTTTGCCCACTACCCCCACTGGTGACCTCGGGGTTAAGAGCCCATTACCCCTGAGTGTGTTAGCCGCTTAAGCCCTTGCCCCCCCTGCACCTTGCTTGCCTTTTTTGAATGGTTTGCAGGTGGAACAGAGTTTTTCCTACGCCATGTCCCTCTCCGACCAAGTATATCAGACATGGGCCCAACCTCTGCCTGAACTCCTGCTCCCTCAGACCTTATTAAAAAAAACCCCCAGTACAAAAAATAGAAACTCCTCAAGGAACCATCCTGCAGAGAGCCCCCCTTCCCCCGAAACGCACTACGCTTTTTTTCACACTTCGCGCCTGACACCCGTACTCCCTGGAATACTCCGCACATAAAACGCACTCTCTCCCTTTTCCAACCTCCCTTTTTCCTCCGACCCTTTTACGCTCGATGTTCCTTCAGTCTACCGCGACCCTTCAAACCCTCTACACGTCGGAGCTCCTATTGAGCAATCCTCAAAAAGCGGCGAATCATAGCCATCCGACTACCGTACAAGTTTCAGCTGTAGCCCCTCCCCCCTCAACCCTTTGGAAGCCCCCCGACACAGGTTTCCGAAATCACAACTGCCGTTCGACAAAATTTCACCCGCGAACCTTCACCAGTCCCAGACCCGCCTCGAAATCCTCTCACCCCGGTTCAACCGCGATGTGGACGAGACTACCGCCCCCCTCCGTCAACCCACAGCCCCGCCGTTCCCCGACTCCCGGTAGCTATTTTTCAACCCCTTCCCGATTTGGGAGCCCGGGCCGCGGGCGAACCCCCCTTTCTCTGGCCCCGGGAAAAGGACACCGCGGGAATAGTAGGCCCCATTTCGCGGCCCCAGACGCGCCTACTCTACGTCCCCCCGACAACATTCCTGCCTGCGGTTTTTGGTGGACAAGGAGCGGGAATCCGTTCATTTCCCCCATCCTTTAAAGACGACAATCCCGCTTTTGCACCTTGGGGGCTGCCAAAATGTTCGCCCATCAATGTAACGGGAGCGCTCACTGACCCTCCTTTTTACTGCTCCGCCCCGAACTGACTGGGTTTTTTCCCTTTTGCCGACGACAGCCGCCGATCCCCGGAGCTGAATTTTTCCCGGCTCACCAGGATTCACGGTGGACCTAGGCGGGGGGGCCCTTTTGCACCGTCAGAACCCCCACCACCCTCGTCGGGCCCGGTACTGTCCCCCGGTTTTACCTGTACTGCCCCCCAGTGCCCTTCAGATTGTGCGCGAGTTTCCAGCGCTGACAAACCCATCAAAATGGCAAAAAACACCACCACCACCCCAAGACCCACGTCAGCTGGACCCCCGGTCCCCTTTTCCCCCTGAGGTACTCCCCACCAGATCACTTCCCATCGAAAGGCAAATTCGGCACATGCGGAGGTCGATCTACCCCTTCCAGCAGCCATGGGCAAACTCCCCCGCACCTTGTTTAAAAAGGGAAAAGGGAATGGGGGGTCCCTGTGGGGGAAAAGTCACCTCAACCACCACCGCACCGGACCCCTACCCCTCCCCCACCTCCACTCCTTCACATGGGAGCCCCCGGGAGCACGATTTTCTTAAAATTTACCCCGTCAGAGCGTACCCCAAATCCCCATCGCCGAGGGGGACATCCCCCCCCAAAACACTGTGGGCCACGCCCTTCGGCCTGTAGAAATTTCCCGCGAAAAGCCGTTTTGGACTCCGCAACCCGCCCAGCCTTCCGCGCTTTATGGACGAGCACCCGTGGGCCCACAGGGGGTCTTCGTTTTCATCGACATATATCTCGCCACACAACAGTGAGGGAAAACCACAGCACCTCCTGGCCCCCCTCGACCGCCTGCAGGGAGCCCGGGGCGTCACAAACCCCGGTAAGAGTCTTTTCGGAGTCCCCTCTCTCACCCTTTTTAGGTCACACGTTTTCCGTTTACGGGGATTACCCCAGCTCAGGGGAAAAGGGCAGCAGCATCAGGGAGTTTCCCCAAGCCAACAATGAAGAGACAGCAGGGGGCAAGGCTCAATTACCGTGACCCCCGGACACCGCCCCTGGGAGCTTTTTTTCAACAAGATTCAGGTAAAGGTTGGGGAACCCCTGGGTTTCTTTTCACGGACTTTTCACCTACAACAAAAAAAGGTACAGTGCCTTCGGCAAAGGAGTCCTTCTTTTCGGCCATAAACACTTCGGGGCAACGTCAGGGGGAAAGGGGCTTTTCCCCATCTTGAGGACCACAAGCCCCCCCCCCCTTGCCTGCACAACAGGATCCCCGTCAGTCCCCGCGTGAAGAGAGGGACCTGGATTTCTTTTCCCATTCACCACGACATACGACCTCCGGGGCCCAAAAAACCATGCAGACACCCCCATCCAGAGTCTCAATACCCTGGAAATAGCAGCACCCCGATCCTACCGCTGGTTTCGCAGGGAGCCCGCAACAGACCCTTCCCTCCCCAGGCTCCCCCACGGGGATCCCCCTTCAACAAAGCGGTGCAGCTTCAGGCTCTCGGGACACCATCCCTCTGCGACATCTCGCTGGGAGACCCCGTCCCTTACCCCTCCATCACTCCCCCGACAGTTTTTTTGAAGCTTACCCCCCCATAGGGGAATTCCCCGCAGAACAGGACCCCATCCCAGCAAATGTCTGGCCCGGCATCAATAGGACGTCCGGCAGTGGGTGCACCTGCACGAATGCCAACCAGTAAGGTTCACCCAACCTAAATTTTTCCCCCACAGGGGTTCCTTGTACCAGATGGGCCCTTCGAGCATGTACACCTCGACTAGTCGGGGCCCCCTACCCGCAGCCAGGGTTTAAACTACGTCCTGACAATGATTACCGGGTTTTTTCCCTTTGGGCCGAGGCCATGCCTATCCAGGACCCATGCCGCCCCATTGCCAAACCTTTACGCACCTGGGTATCTCGTACGGGACTTTCCCGCAGGGCCCCCAAACCGCCCCAAGGTCCCCCCAGTTTTGGTCAGAGCTCTGGAGGCGCTGATGATCCTTCCGGCTCGAAGCGCATCCCGGGCCAAGCATCCTCCCTGCCAATGGCATGGTGGAGCGCCTCACCGCCCCTTTAAGGAGGGGCCCTCACGGCTTCTTCCCCGCCCGACATGGGTGGACCAGTTACCCTTTGGGACTCCTACACTAGGACCCTTTCAAGCAGGGTCTTCGGTGCACCGCAGCAGAGTGGTCTACGGGAAACCCCAAGCTCTCCCTCGACTTTCTAGTCAGCTCCGGAGACAGGACCCGGGGGGCATTCGGAAGGGACTTCGCGACCCCTTGGGGGGCCCCCCTCCGTCCTACGAGACCATCCGGAAAAGAGAATTACTTGCCCCCCCGACCTCCAAACTGCTCCAATGTCTTCATAAGACGACCCACCAAGCCTCCCCTCTGCCCACCCCTTTAGGACCCCTTCCGTTTTTCAACGGGAAGTTAAACCATCCCCTCCGGGGGTCACGAGGGGGACGACACCGTCCATCGACCCTGCGAAGCCTGCGATCCCAGGACAATGCACGATTTCAAGGTTCGTTTTTCGACCGTACACTGGAAGGGGAGTGTGTGGTGCCAACCGTGCACAGCTTCCGCGTTCGGTAAGATCAGGGCCGGGGTTTTTGGGGATCTACTCCCGCCTATCACCCGCATCATGGACCGACCCGGAGTATACATCGCGGCTGGGGATATTTAAAGCCGCCGATCCAAAAAGGGAACTCACTACTCATCGGCTAGGTCTCACTCGAACACTAGCTGTACACTCTAAAAAAAGAATTTTACTTCTTGTGCTTTCCTACTCCCACATTCCGTTTCTTTGAGCCTTTGAATGTGCAGCGGCAGGGATTTTCTCTTTCAAATCCAACAAATCCCCCATCATGACTGCATCCCATTGTTCCTGATACCGGCTCCCCCTTCATGTTTTGATAAAATCTTCCCCCGTGCTGCTCATTTGATCCCAAATTTGGGAAACCGATCCAGTGTGAGAATAGGTATGCTTTTGTTTGTCATTTTGCATCCCGGGGGTTTTTTGAAGGCAGTCACTTTTTTGGGTGACTTTTTCTCTTATTGCTGCCTTGTTTTTTGCCAAGGAATTTTTCTTTACATTTCCCCGCTTCCAGTTCGATTTATTCTTTTAGTTTTAAAACTCTGGATCTCTGATGACCCGCGTAGGGGGGTCCTCAAAGAGCCGTTTTCAATTTCTCCATGGCCCCACCCTGGAAAAGCATGGCAAGGGGATGAACAGCCCCCATCCTTGTCCACATTTGGGTGAACTGCTTCCAAGCCAAGCTTAATGTGCGGGGGTGGGAAGAGTACCCTGTTCTGTCCACCAAGGGGCGTTAATGATTCTTTGATTGCAGGCCCCAAAATTCCCCCCGCAGAACCACCCCTTTTTCGTGTAATGTGATTTGGGTCCCTATATCCCACATGCACAAAAAAGACGGGTACTTGGTAAAACCGGACTGCTGTCCCAAAAAAAAAGTTCACCATCTTCGGGTCAACCAGATCTCCCTCATGCTAAACAATAACAATTTCTCCCAGCAATACTTCACCGCTGCAAACTTCTCCTTCGTGTAGCGAGTGAGCCAGCGGTATAGAGGAAACTGGTTGCTTTTGCCCCAGAAGGTTTTCAGGACTTTTGGCTGTCAAAAAAACATCTCCATTCTACAGGTTGGTAGGGGCAATCCAAGATTGAGCAGAATCGTGAAACATCTGTACAGTACCCAATTTTTCTCTTCAGAAAAAAAAACGAAGGTATTTTTTATGTTGTTGTGGTAAAAGGATGCGAGTACTGTCAAAAAAAGGGTTTTTTTTTCTTTCAGTCTTGATGCCAAAATTGGGCGGATGACTTTGGAATTTGGAGGTCACGGAAAACATTTAACTCCTTTTCGGGGAAAAGGGATGGGGACTCTCGCATCATGCTAGGGCTACTTTCTTCTTGTCTTCAATACGGGGTATTGAATAGGGGGTTTTTGGGTTTTGAACTTATCTCAAATTTTTTTAATGCGACCCGTGCTCTTTTTTATATTCCCCCTTAAATTTAGTTTTGTTATTTGTTTTTTACATTTTCGTTATTTGTTTTTTTTTTAAAGATTTACCTTTTTGGGCCTTATGTTTTTTTTTTTAATTCCTACATTTTTTTTTAAATTCCTAATTCTATAATCAACTTAAAACAGGTTTGTTTTTTTGTTTTTGGGTTGTATTCTTCAATGTCACATGCTATTTTACCTTTTTTTTTTTTTAAAAACCGTGTGAAACCGTCAGCCAAGGAAATGGGGGATCAGATTTTATTTGGCCAGCTTAGACGGGGACATCGGTTTCCGTCTGAAGGGGAGGTTGGGGAAGGAGGCCCTAAGGGCATGGTTCACCCTCGGAGTAAGTGGTCGGTACCTGGGGCAGACAGGTGCAGTGGGCAGGGGGAGGTTAAATTATTATTAAAATCCCGTGCCTTCGGTTATTTTAATTTTTTCCTTTGTATTTATTTTATTTTGTGCTTTTTCAAAAGCTTTTTAGTTTTATAACTTTTAAACGAAATACCCCCCCCCCCTGTTTACCTAATTACTATTTTACCGTTTAATTGTTTGAAATATTAAATACATGTTCTCCGATTGAAATTTATTGATGTTTCAAAAATTTTCCTCGCCAAACTGTGTTTTTATTGAAAAAAGGTAAAGGGAAGAAAAGGAAATAGCTGTGAATTTAAAAAGGACGGTGACCGGGAAAAAATTTAATATCAAAAACTACTTATGTAGGGAAAATTTCAAAGGTAATTATCTTGAACTCCTTATTAAAAATACAATTTTAAAAAAGTAAAAAAGAGGAGCTAGACAAACCGATAAAAAACGAAAAAAAAAAACATAATGATGAAAAACCCTCAGTATAAGAAAAAAAAAATTTAAAAATACTTAACTGTTCAATTTGAAAAAACAAATTTTTAATGGAAAAAACAGTGTCTCCTAAAAATATTTTTAAAAGTAATCAAAAACTAAAGCCAGACATAAAAATAAAAAATTTCCAAAAAAGAGGTTCCCTTACCGAGGTTTTTGTTTCCCAAAAAATCAAGTAGAGCTGTCAAGGCTAAGAGGAAACAAGCGTTTTGACCTAGGCGTCCGTCGAAATACCCCCGCACGGTGGCGCTATTTTGATTTACCGGGGGAAATTTGTCATACAAAAGTTTGTAAAAAGTCCAAGAGGGATTTTTTTTTAGATACTGTTATCTGCCGCACACAACTGTTTTGGAAACATTAAGAGAAAATACGATATACTTCATTTACCCTTGTTGTCTTGGTTCTCCCTATAAAATGATTAAGGAAAATAAATTTTTAAAAATTTGAGGTAAAAAATAACGTTAACAGGGGAATTAAAAGGGGTATATGAGACTAGCGAGGGAGGTGTGCTCCGCTTTTTGCGCGTCCCCTCCCCCCTGGTTTTTTAAAAAAGCTTACCAACTTGCCATACACGTATCTACACACACATACATGCACACTACAGTTCTGTCTTTTTATATAAGGGGTAAATCCGATATCGAATTACCCCGCCCGGGGTATGCCTGAGGGGGGCCCTGGCCTTTTTCGATAATGCCACCCCCGTTTTCCTGTGTCGCTGGGTACTCGGGCTAACCTATCCCCTTTCCCGCCGTGGTGCCCACCCACATAACCTTTGGGCGCAATTGCAAATTCCCGGCCGGGCGGGGGCAAACCCCCGATCCCTCGGAGAGAGGCCGACACGTTACACTGAACACCCGGGGACTTACTTTCTGTATATATCCCCTTTTATTTTTTACTTCAACACGAGATATACGCGTTTTCCCCCAAACAAATAAGTGGGGGGTGGCAGGGGTGTTAAGACAGGGGGGAAAACTTATCTGCCTTAAACGATGTCACCTCCCCCGCAGGCGTCCATGGACTGACGGCACACCTGCATACATAAGATATATATTTGTGTATTTGTAAATGCAATAGTATATAATGTACATATATTTATTTATATACAAAATCATCATTCCCTCAAGGGGGTCGCCGAGGGGGGGCAAGCCGCATCCACCCCCGCTTCCAGCCACGAGGATCTTCGGGGCGAGTCTCCAGCGGCCCCCGGGCCCCTCTCCCAATTCCCGCGACAGGTCCCGGACTGCCAAGCCTGATCTCGTGGTGTATCGCCCCACTCCTTTCTCTATGGTCAAAACCATTTTCCCTTTCTACTGGGAAAACCATGGGGCTTATCCCAGAGGGGGCATATTAATTAAAAGCAAGTTGAGCTCTCCGTATCTTTTACCCGAGTCATTATTGAGAACCCCACTATAAAAACAAAAAATATAAGAAAATTATGTGATCTAATTTCAGTCTTAGAGGTAATGAGAGAAGGGGAATATAACAATTGATAATCTTAC
>NW_023657944.1:0-10000 GCF_015228065.2 Penaeus monodon
AATATGTTATTAATATTATTTTTGTTATTATTATCATTATTATTATTTATATTGGTAGTATAATTGTAAAAATAATTATTATGACAGTAATAATTACAGTAATTACGATATTAATTAAAATAATGATATAAATAATGATTATATTAACGTTATTATTGTTATTATTATTGTTATTACTATTATTATTGTAGTTGTTATTAGTATAGATGTAAAAATATAAATTATAACTGCAATAATTGCAATAATAATGATAATAATTGCAATAATGATGATAATAATTGCAATAATGATGATAATGATGATGATAATGATGATAAAGATGATGATAACGATAATAATGATGATAATCATGATAATAATGATGATAATAACAGGAATTGTGTCCATATATAATAAAAAAAAAAGGTAAAAGAAAAAAAATCCCAAAAGTCGAAAAAGCGGCAAAATCTAGCGAAATATAGCCTTTTGAGAGTAGACTCCAAAATGACTTTTTTTTCCATTCATTTGATGATTCTGGCAATTATTAGGGTAATAATGATAATAATTACCAGAATTCTATTAATCATGACAATAATGATGATAAAAGTGAGAATAAAGAGAATTTAGATAAAATTTGATCATTATTAATATTATTACTATTATCATTATTATTATTATTATTATTATTATTATTATTATCATTATTATTATTATTATTATTATTACTTTAATTATTAGTATTTTTGCCAAAACATATATTATAACTGTAATAATAACAATAATAATAATAATAATATAATTATAATAATACTAATTGTTATGATATTGTTATTAATATTATTATTGTTATTATTATCATTATTATTATTTTTACTGGTAGTATAATTGTAAAAATAATTATTATAACAGTAATAATTACAGTAATAACGATATTAATAAAAATAATGATATAAATAATTATTATAAAAACGTTATTATTGTTATTATTGTTATGACTATAACTGCAATAATTGCAATAATAATGATAATAATTGCAATAATGATGATAATAATTGCAATAATGATGATAATGATGATGATAATGATGATAATGATGATGAAAACGATAATAATGATGATAATCATGATAATAATGATGATAATAACAGGAATTGTGTCCATATATAATAAAAAAGGTAAAAGAAAAAAAATCCCAAAATTCGAAAAACCGGCAAAATCTAGCGAAATATAGCGTTTTGAGAGTAGACTCCAAAATGACGTTTTTTCCATTCATTTGATGATTCTGGCAATTATTAGAGTAATAATGATAATATTTACCAGAATTCTATTAATCGTGACAATAATGATGATAAAAGTGAGAATAAAGAGAATTTGGATAACATTTGATGATTATTAATATTATTACTATTATCATTATTATTATTATTATTATTATTATTATTATTATTATTATTATTATTATTATTATTACTTTAATTATTAATACTATTGCCAAAAAATATATTATAACTGTAATAATAACAATAATAATAATAATAAGTATAATTATAATAATACGAATTGTTATAATATTGTTATTAATATTATTATTGTTATTATTATCATTATTATTATTTTTACTGGTAGTATAATTGTAAAAATAATTATTATAATAGTAATAATTACAGTAATAAAGATATTAATTAAAATAATGATATAAATAATTATTATAAAAACGTTATTATTGTTATTATTATTGTTATTACTATTATTATTGTAGTTGTTATTAGTATAGATGTAAAAATTTATATTATAACTGCAATAATTGCAATAATAATGATAATAATTTCAATAATGATGATAATAATTGCAATAATGATGATAATGATGATGATAATGATGATAATAATGATAATGATGATGATAACGATAGTAATGATGATAATCATGATAATAATGATAATAATAACAGGAATTGTGTCCATATATAATAAAAAAAAAAAAGGTAAAAGAAAAAAAATCCCAAAAGTCGAAAAAGCGGCAAAATCTAGCGAAATAAAGCCTTTTGAGAGAAGACTCCAAAATGACGTTTTTTCCATTCATTTGATGATTCTGGCAATTATTAGGGTAATAATGATAATAATTACCAGAATTCTATTAATCATGACAATAATGATGATAAAAGTGAAAATAAAGAGAATTTGATAACATTTGATGATTATTAATATTATTACTATTATCATTATTATTATCATTATTATCATTATTATTATTATTATTATTATTATTATTATTATTATTATTATTATTATTATTATTATTATTACTTTAATTATTAGTATTATTGCCAAAAAATATATTATAACTGTAATAATAACAATAATAATAATAAATAAGTATAATTATAATAATACTAATTGTTATAATATTCTTATTAATAACATTATTGTTATTATTATCATTATTATTATTTTTACTGGTAGCATAATTGTAAAAATAATTATTATAACTGCAATAATTGCAATAATAAAGATATTTAATTGCAATAAAGAGAATAATAATTGCAATAATGATGATAATGATGATGATAATGATGATAATGATGATGATAACGATAATAATGATGATAATCATGATAATAATGATGATAATAACAGGAATTGTGTCCATATATAATAAAAAATGGCAAAAGTCGAAAAAGCGGTAAAATCTAGCGAAATATAGCCTTTTGAGAGTTGACTCCAAAATGACGTTTTTTCCATTCATTTGATGATTCTGGCAATTATTAGGGTAACAATGATAATAATTACCTGAATTCTATTAATCATGATAATAATAATGATAAAAGTGAGAATAAAGAGAATTTGGATAACAATTGATGATTATTATTATTATTATTATTATTATTATTATTATCATTATCATTATTATTATTGTTATTAATATTATTATTGTTATTATTATCATTATTATTATTTTTACTGGTATATAATTGTAAAAATAATTATCATAAACAGTAATAATTACAGTAATAACGATAATAATTAAAATAATGATATAAATAATTATTATAAAAGCGTTATTATTGTTATTATTATTGTTATTACTATTATTATTGTAGTTGTTATTAGTATAGATGTAAAAATATATATTATAACTGCAATAATTGCAATAATGATGATAATAATTGCAATAATGATGATAATGATGATGATAATGATGATAATAATGATGATAACGATAATAATGATGATAATCATGATAATAATGATGATAATAACAGGGATTGTGTCCATATATAATAAAAAAGGTAAAAGAAAAAAATTCCCCAAAGTCGAAAAAGCGGCAAAATCTAGCGAAATATAGCCTTTTGAGAGTAGACTCCAAAATGACGTTTTTTTCCATTCATTTGATGATTCTGGCAATTATTAGGGTAATAATGATAATAATTACCAGAATTCTATAATCATGACAATAATGATGATAAAAGTGAGAATAAAGAGAATTTGGATAACATTTGATGATTATCATATTATTACTCTTATCATTATTATTATCAATATTATTATTATATTATTATTATTATATTATTATTATTATTATTATTATTATTACTTTAATTATTAGTATTATGCCAAAAAATATATTATAACTTTCATAATAACAATAATGATAATAATAAGTATAATTATAATAATACTAATTGTTATAATATTGTTATTAATATTATTATTGTTATTATTATCATTATTATTATTTTTACTGGTAGTATAATTGTGAAAATAATTATTATAACAGTAATAATTACAGTAATAACGATATTAATTAAAATAATGATATAAATAATTATTATAAAAACGTTATTATTGTTATTATTATTGTTATTACTATTATATGTAGTTGTTATTAGTATAGTTGTAAAAATATATATTATAACTACAATAATTGCAATAATAATGATAATAATTGCAATAATGATGATAATAATTGCAATAATGATGATAATGATGATGGTAATGATGATAATGATGATGATAACGATAATAATGATGATAATCATGATAGTAATGATGATAATAAAAGGAATTTTGTCCATATATAATAAAAAAAGGTAAAAGAAAAAAATCCCATCCCGTTAGATTATACATACCCAATCTATAAAGAAAAAAAAAAAGAAAATATTTATTATCATACTACCCAAAATAAATTTTTCGAAGCTTCAAAAATCAACATTACATTGCTATACTGTTAGTGTCTCCTTATACCTAAATCAATCTCCTTATGCCTAAACTAAAATTAACCTAACCTAACTCAACTTAAACTTAGCCTAACCTAATCTAAAAATTCCGAACCTAATCTATATATCTAGCGAAATATAGCCTTTGAGAGTAGACTCCAAAATGACGTTTTTTTTCCATTCATTTGATGATTCTGGTAATTATTAGGGTAACAATGATAATAATTACATGAATTCTCTTAATCATAACAATAATGATGATAAAAGTGAGAATAAAGAGAATTATTATTGCCAAAAATATATCATAACAGTAATAATTACAGTAATAACGATATTAATTAAAAATAATGATATAAATAATTGTTATAAAAACGTTATTATTGTTATTATTATGTTATTACTATTATTATTGTAGTTGTTATTAGTATAGATGTAAAAATATATATTATAACTGCAACAATTGTAATAATAATGATAATAATTGCAATAATGATGATAATAATTGCAATAATGATGATAATGATGATGATAATGATGATAATGATGATGATAACGATAATAATGAGGATAATATTGATAATAATTATGATAATAACAGGAATTGTGTCCATATATAATAAAAAAGGTAAAAGAAAAAAAATCCCAAAAGTCGAAAAAAGCGGCAAAAACTAACGAAATATAGCCTTTTGAGAGTAGATTCCAAAATGAGTTTTTCCTTTCTTTTGGGATGATTCTGGCAATTATTAGGATAATAATGATAATAATTACCAGAATTCTATTAATCATGACAATAATGATGATAAAAATGAGAATAAAGTGAATTTCGATATCATTTGATGATATTCTATATTACTATTATCTTTATTATTCATTATTATATTTATATTATTATTATTATTATTTTATTATTTTATTATTATTTTAAATTATTAGTATTATTGCCAAAAATATTATTATAACTAATAATTAGCAATAAAAATATAATAAGTAAATTTTTAATAATATAATTGTTATATGTTATTAATTATAATTTTTATTATCATTATTATTTTTAATGGTAGTATAATTGTCAAAATAATTATTATAACAGTAATAATTACAGTAATAACGATATTAAATAAAAATAATAATATAAAAATTATTATAAAAACGTTATTATTGTATTATTGATATAATTGCAATAATGATGATATGATGATGATAATGAGATAATGTTTGATAATGAGGGAATAATGATAAAAATGATGTTTAATCATGATAATAATGAGATAATAACAGGAATTGTTCCCTATATAATAAAAAAAGGTTAAAGAAAAGAAATCCAAAGTCGAAAAAATGGGAAAATCTAGCGCAAAATATAGCTTTTGAGAGTAGACTCGAAAATGATGTTTTTCATTCATTATGTTTCTGGAAATTTATAAGGCAATAATGATAATAATTCCAGAATTCATTAATCATGACAATAATGATGATAAAAGTGAGAATAAAGAGAATTGGAAACATTGATGATTATTAATATTATTACTATTATCATTATATTATCATTATCATTTATTATTATTATTATTATTATTTTACTATTATTACTATTATATACTTAAATTAGTATTATTGCCAAAAATATATTATAGCTGTAAAAATAACAATAATAAAAATGATAAGTATAATTATAATATACATTGTATAATTTTGAATTAATATTATTATTGTATTATTATCATTATATTTTTTACGGGTAGTATAATTGTAAAAATAATTATAAAACAGTAATAATTACAGTATAAACGATATTATTAATTAATGATAAAATAATATATAAAAACGATTTTTATTATTTTTATTGTTATTACATTATTATTGTAGTTTTTAATAGTATAGATGTAAAATATTATTATAATTGCAATATTGAAAATTAATGATAATAATTGCAATAATGATATAATAATGAATAATATGATTATGATGATATGATGAAAATGGTGAAAATGTGATGTAACGTAATAATGATGATAATATGATAATTTTTGAGATTATAACAGGAATTGTGTCCATATATAATAAAAAGGGGAAAAAAAAAAAATCCAAAGTCGAAAAAGCGCAAAATCTAGCGAAATATAGCCTATTGAGAGTAGACTCCAAAATGACGTTTATTCCATTCATTTGATGTTTTGGAAAATTTTTTAGGGAAATAATGATAATAATTACAGATTCATTAATATGACAATAATGATGATAAAAGTGAGAATAAAGAAATTGGGATAAAATATGATATTAAATATTATTACTATTATTATTTATTATTATTATTATTATTATTATTATTATTATTTTATTATATATTATTATATTATTACTTTGATTATTAGTATTATTGCCAAAAAATATATTATTACTGTAATAATAACAATAATAAAATAATAATTATAATTTATAATACTAATGTTATAATATTGTATTGATATTTTATTGTATTATTATCATTATTATATTTTACTGGAGTATAATGTAAAAATGTTTATATAACAGTAATAATACAGTAATAAAAATATTAATTAAAAATGAAAAAAATTATTAAAAAACTTATGGGGGTATATTATTGTTTTTAAATTTATTATGTATTGTCATAGAAATAGTTGTAAAAATATATATTATACTGCAATAATTGCAATAATAATGATAATAATTCAAAATGATGATAATAATTTCAATAATGATATAATGATGATGATAATGAGATAATGTGATTATAACGATAATAATGATGATATCATGAAAATAATATGATAATAACAGGTTGTATCCATATATATAAAAAAAAAGGTAAAAGAAAAAATCCCAAAAGTCAAGGGGGAAATCTAGCGAAATAGGCCTTCTGGAGTAGACTCCAAAATGACGTTTTTTCCTTTAAATTTGATGATTCTGTCAATTATTAGGGTAATAATGATAATAATTACCCGATTCTATTATCATGACAATAATGATGATAAAGGAGAATAAAAGATTTGGTTTAACATTTTATGATTATTATATTATTACATTCTCGTCCCTCCCGTTACCCTTTTCCTCCTTCTCCTCGCCCTTCAACGTCTTCTTCCACTTCTATCTCTCAGTTCCCCCTTTCTCCTCCTTCTCCTCCTCCTTCCACTTTTATCTTCCCGTATTAATAGAAAAACACTCTTACGTTTGGGACAATGGAAGAAAAACCCACAATACAAAAATTAGATTCATTAAAAATAAGACTACAGTTTTTTTTACATACACCAAACACACCCCACACCCCACACACACACACACACACACACACACACACACACATATAATATATTATATATATATATATATATATATATATATAATATAATATATAATATACATAAAATTATATATTTATATATATATATATATAATATTTATATATATATATATATAATGTATGTATATATGTATTGTTTGTATGTAATTATATGTATATATATAATATATAATATATATATATTATATATATAAAATATATATATATATATATGTGTGTGTGTGTGTGTATGTGTGTGTGTGTGTATGTGTGTATGTGTGTGTGTGTGTATGTGTGTGTGTGTATGCGTTTGTGTTTTTCTGTATGTGTGAGTTTTTGATTCTCTGTGTATATATAATATTATCATTATTACCCTAATAATTGCCAAAATCATCAAAGAAATCGAGAAAAAAAAATGTCATTTTGGAGTATACTCTCAAAAGGCTATATTTCGCTAGATTTTGCCGCTTTTTCGACTTTTGGAAATGTTTTCTTTTACCTTTTTTATTATATATGGACACAATTCCTTTTATTATCATCATTATTATCATGATTATCATCAATATTATCGTTTTCATCATTATTATCACTGTTAAGAAAACATCGACAAATCCTAGCCAATGAAAACTTTAGAAAATGACGTATATTGTCATTCTGGTAGCCATTCTGTCATTCTGGTTGTCATATTTGTCATTATGGTTGCCATATTGTCATGTCATTCTAGTTGCCATGTAATTATGATTGCCATGTACTTATGGTTGTCATATCATTCTGGGTGCCATTTCGTTATTCCGATTTTCATGTCATCTTTGTTGTCATATTGCCATTCAGGCTGCCACATTGTCATTCTGGTTGTTATATTGTTATTCTGGTTCCAATATTGTCATTCTGGTATTCATTCTGTCATTCTGGTTGCCATATTGATGTATTTTTTCTTTTGACTCTCGCATGAAAAACGTCATGTATTAGAGAGTCATGTTTTTATTATTGATTTTGTTTGTATATTGTGATCTTCGAGTTTATTATTTTACATGATGACTGATCAGTTAAAATGAACACATTTTGAAATTGATAATTCTATTGTTTATTATTAAATTGAATCGTTTGATTTCAGTCAACTGAAATTACGTAATTGGTTGATTGATGATACACACTTGCTTCTGTTAACAATGAATTTGCTTGTTAATTTATCGTTACGGTTATATGTCTAATCCTCCATTCAGCAGATAATTTTGATCCGGCCGGGGCACTAATTTCCCTCATTAATCCCCACTATTAAGGAGAGGATAAAAGATAAACGAATAAGTTTATATTTATCATCATTTATTGTTTATTTACTATATTTTATAATAATTTTTGATTTTTATGTTTGTTATTCATTCATAACTTATATATATTCTTATTATTATATCTGTTATTCATTCACTTATCATTTTCATGATTGTATTCATTATCTATTTATATTTTTATCATTTTAGTGTTGTATTTATTATTTGGAAATTAGTTGTTTTTTTACTATTTTTATTTTTTTCTTTTTCTTTTTCTTACTAAACCCTAAGTTATTTTTGCAGTCAATTCTCAAATTATTGATTTTTGCTTCCGTTCCAGCTTATGTTTTTAAACTTATTTCTATGCTTTTCAAAATTCTTCACTTTTTTATTTTTTCCTTTTTTCTTATTTCTTTAAATTTTTTCGTTTTTTTTTGTATTGTTTTTTCTTACAATTATAATATATATTTTAAAATATATAAAATATATTATATATATATATATATAATATTTTATATATTATTCCACTTTCCTTGTTCTTCTTTTTATTTAACTTATTCTTTTCTTCTTATTATCATTATTATTTTTATTCTCTCTTATTGTTCCATTTTATTTCGATCGCTTCTTCCCCCCTTTTTATTTTCTTCTTTGTCTCATTCTTCCCTTATTGCTTCGTTTTTTTTTGGATCGCTTCTTCCCCTTTTCGACTTCTTCTTTTTCTATTGTCTCCTTCTTCCCTTATTGCTTCGTCTTATTTGGATGGCTTCTTCCCTTCTTCTGTTCCTTCCGGTCTCCGGCTACGCCTTCGAGCAGCGTCCGTCGTTCCAGCCAATGGGAGAAGGGCTCCCGCTGGATGATCCAATGGCGGGCCTCCTTCCTCGTCGAGCCTTACTTCCCCCTCCTCCTTTGGGAATGCCATTGGTTTGAGCCTCTATGTGAGGGCGGAGCTAGTGCCTGTTGGGGGTGTGGCTGAGGGGAAAAGAGGCGCCGAGGGGGCGGAGCCTCGTGCTGTTGGGGGTGTAGCCAGCATTTAGAGGGGGCAGGGTCAGAGGCACACATACAATCACACACATACACACACATATATATGAAAAAATATATACATATAAGTACATATACATATATATTAGTGTGTGTGTATGTATATATATAATATATATATACACAATGATACACTGATAGATATAAATAAATACATACATACATACACTCACATATTTATATAGATAGATAAATTCGTAGATA
>NW_023657944.1:17500-40185 GCF_015228065.2 Penaeus monodon
ACACATGAGGTTAATGAAATTGGTCGGTATTTATCAGTGTTTGATTTCGGTATAGGGATGATTAGACTGCGTGTCCAGGAGCCAGGCAGAATACTTGTGACAAACTTAACCTTTATAGGTGCAAAGGGGATTACCAGGTACCTGAGCTATAAGGCGGAGGACACTATAGGTAATTCCATCCTCACCTGGGGCGGACGCTTTTCCTTTGATCAGTGCATTGTTCAGTTCCCACTCAGTGATCTCAGCAAAGTCTGAGGGGTCAGTATCAGAACATCCAATCTCAATGGCAAATTTGCGTGCAATTTAGATTGACTAAGGTGATCCTGAATATTTGTGGGAAGTGAGCTCAATTTGGACGCTCCAGACCATTGACTAAGGAGCATATCTGCTTGTGCAAGAGGACTATGGAACTGCGGGGTGTTAGTTGGTTTGCCTGAAATTCGATTATTTTTTTTCCAGACCTCCGACATTGAGGTGTTATTGTTAATGCTTTGTAGGAACTGTTCAAAGTGTTCATTTCTGAAATTTGTTTTGTTTTTCGTAGGTTTTGTTAGCCTTAAGAAATTCAATAAGGTTGTCACGGGTATTATCCTGCTTGTAGATATCATAAAGCTCCTGAACTCGCTTTTGTTCCCTTAATAATGTAGGGTCACCGACCCACTTAGGTTGTTTGCAGCGTTGTGAGTTGCTGTTCTTGAAGGTTTTCTTTGGACAGACCCAAGTGTTTGTAGTAATCAGTGACCACTGTTGTCATGTCCATGGAAAATTTATCGACACTTGTTACTGTGTAATCATTGTACCAGTCATAGATACGTGATTTAAAGTGATGCTCAAGGTAAGGGGGGATAGAAATTTTGACCCTATTTGTTTTTGGTGACTGAGTATTATCAACAGCGTATCTCGTTACTATTGCAAAGTGGTCACTGATTAGCTCTGTTGCAAGCATGCTTCTGACGTTTCCATGCACAAGATCCCTTCCTATTACATAATCTAGCCTGCCCCCCGCCACGTGAGTTTGCCTGTCTGTATCATATACTGTCATAGATCTGTTGTTCACAAAATGTCGGAACTCTTCGCCATTTTCATTGCATTGACTATCTCCAAATGTATAATGTGTAGCATTAAAATCTCCCATGCATATTGTGCCGTGATTCTGAAAGTTGGGCAGTGAATCAGTCTGATAAGCAACAGTGAAATATAACTGCGTACCCGCTAATTAAAGAGAATGCCTTGTGGGTGGAAACAAAGAAAACTGATCTTTGTAGGCTAAACTCGCATATTTTCAGTTTCTTTATCTTAGTGTAATAATGTAAACGTATATAGCACCTGATACAAAAATAGTAAAATAAAATATCATCTTTTTAAGAAAATAAAACATCATTTTTCTAAATAATTATTTAAGTACTAATTATCTTACCAGCTAAAGACTAATTAAATGAGGTATACATAATTAACATATGAGTAAAGACCAAGGAAGTGAGGTATACAAAGGGTGGTCACAGACGAATTTTTGGGTCATTCTTACTTCGTGTCCTAGTGTTCATTACATTATCACCATTATTGTAATTATTGACATATATAATTTTGGAGGTAATTATACTCATAACAATAATAATAGTAATAATAATAATAACAAAGATTATAACAATAATAACGATATTATAATAATTGTTCTTATCATCATTTTACATTTTATCGTTATTATTGAAATTATTGCAGTTATATATATGTATATATATATATATATATATATATATATATATATATATATATATATATATATATATATATATATATATATGTGTGTGTGTGTGTGTGTGTGTGTGTGTGTGTGTGTGTGTGTGTGTTGTGTATTTATATTGCAATTATACTACTACTACTAATAATAATGATAATAATGTAATTAGTAATTTGATTATTATTATCATTATTATGGTTATTATCACATTTGTAATATATATTTTTGTAATAATACAAAAATGATAGTAATGATAATAATAATAATAAAATAATAATAATAATGATAAAATATTGATAATAATAATAATAATAATTTTATTATTATTATATTATTATCATTATTATTATTATAATTAATGATATTATTACCATCATTAATATTATTGTAATTATTCCCATTTTAATCAAATTTATAATTTAAATAGCAATTTTATAAAAAAAAAAAAAAAATCTCATTAATCTTTTTATCATTTAGGATCCATTGGCTTATTTAGGATCCATTTTCTCATCTTTAATCCATGGGCTTATCTATAATCTAGGATCCATTGGCTCATCCGCACCCCACGCACACATACATACATACCCATGGAGACTATAAAGTTACAACCTGTAAGGGTTCTGTGAGCTAGAGGTACCCCGATAGGCGGCTTAGGGGCCAGAACTGGGCCCCGTTCGGTCCCTCCCAAAATGCTATATCCCCCTACAGATCTTTAGTTGGGTACCGGTGTAAGGGCTTTGTGTTGGGTAGAAGAAAAAAAAAAAAAACATACACAGGTAGAAAGACGGCAATGATAATATTCAAGAAGATAAATTTAATTGTGATGGCACATTTTTAACAAGAACAATAAAAAGGGTATATACTTTGGCAGGTCAAGCCAAGCCAGAATAGCCTGTCAGTTTATAAAAGCAACAATTATATACGTCCCAGCTCCTAACTGTGGCAAGTAAAAACGTGAAAGGAAGGCTCATTTACCACCTTTGTAATGTTTTCCACCGGCTGGGGGTACTCCAGGAAGACTCTCCGGGAAGGGTAGTGACCACACCAAAGGTCCGGCTGACACTCTTTATTTTGCAATCGACGGGGTTTGAACCCCACACAGGACTACGGGTTTTTGAATCGGTTTCACCCGGGATAGATAATAGATTTAGTAAAAACTTAAAATTTAAACAAAAGAAAAAATTATAAAAAAAACCTCAGTAAATAAAACAAACAGCAAATTTACATAAAAAAATAAATACGCTAAACAATATACAATAAAAAAAAAGGTGTACGCCCAAACTCTACTTTTAAGAAATTAAAAAAAAAAAGCAAAAGAAAATCAAAAGTCTCGGGTGAAGTGTAATACAGAAATAAATTAAAATGTAAAAACGACAAACATAAAAGTATGGGAGGTAACCAGCTGCATAAATAAAATGCGTTGTAAAAGAGGATCCAAAAAAGCAAAGGGGAACGCCCAACAAAAACAAACATGTAAACATAGAGTTGCCTGATAGTAAAAAACGTGGAAATAAAAGATTAAATAAAACAGTTCCTCATGAATCTAAATTTATGCAGCTGAAAACCTACATAAACAATAAAAAAAAGGAGACATAACAAAAACAACTCAAAAGCAGTAAAACTGAGATTTGTAAGATATGGGGCGGTCCCACGTAACGTAAGAGTGCAAGCCTTATACACTAAAAACAAAAGAACAAACGAGGGGAAAAAAAACATAAAACAAATTAAGCGCAAAAATAGCCAGGGACAAGACAAGCTTCCATTGACATGCATAGCATCAACCCTTCAAGAGTATCATTCCCCGTGTATACATCTTTGAACGTACAGTGTTCGTACATGCATATATGTGTGTGCCGTGTGTGTGTGTGTAGGGTCAGACGGCAGTGGTGGGTCCTGTAGGATAAGGGCAAGGAAGGGCGGTAACGGCAAGGATTGGAAGGATTTAGGAAATTCATGAGTAGTACAAGGAAAGCCTCAGGTATGTGAGAATTAGGGGGTGAGGATGCGTGAGAGACGGGGTGGGGGTGCGTGAGAGACGGGGTGAGGGTGCGTGAGAGACGGGGTGAGGGTGCTTGAGAGATGGGGTGAGGGTGCGTGAGAGACGGGGTGAGGGTCCGTGAGAGACGGGGTGAGGATGCTTGAGAGAGGGGGTGAGGATGCTTGAGAGAGGGGGTGGGGATGGGGGTTTTGCGGAGCTGGGGGACAGGTTGCAGGTTGTGGCAGGAGAAGGGGTTTTCCCAAACCCTCCAGTCCCTCCATCGCCCGCGGGGTCGAAGAGAGCAACGGAGACCCTGGAAAGACAAAACAAAGGTGGCCAGAGCCCATTACTTGCCACAAAATAACTAACGGTGTACCCACCCAGCTGGGACGTCATGGACCTGATAAGCAGAAAGAATATGAATGAGGTACGGCATTACTGGCAAACGAAGGTCATCAGAAGGTAACTCCGTTGAAGTAAACTGTTAAGCAAATTGTTAATTCATTAATCCAACTCCGCCCAAGCATGACAGACACCTGGGACTCTTCTCGATCCAGCCTTGTCGTCTGCTACAGCATCTCGTCTTCACTGCTTGGCTCGTCTGGAGTCCTATGGCAGGGTTCAAGGGACAGTGGGGCACCCGGGTTCCCGACCTGATCGGAGACTGCTACTGCTTACAGGAACTTCCGGTTCACTGAACTCGTCGGAGTCTTCCACGTCTGCATCAGATTCTTCAGATGAGTAAAGAGTTGTCAGCTGATGATTTGAAAGGCTTCAAATGGTTCAAATGTGCTCGTCGCTGGACATCAGTATGGATGTCCCTAATTTCAAAAGCTAAAGGGCCTAATTGTGTGATAATTCTGGCAGGACCCTTCCAACGTCCTGTGAGGGGAGTATGGCGCCCATGGTCAAAGTACCAAACTAAAGAACCCCTGTCAGGAATGAAATTTTCTCGTTTACCACGATTGTAATATTTTCCATATATTTCCCTCGCCCTTTTTGAAGCAATTACTGCAGCTTTCCGGGCTTCCTGCAGACGTTCTTGAGGCTTATATTTTCTGCAAATACCACCTGATTGGTAAGCCCAACAGGGAAGTTTGCATGGCGACCAGTTAGCAGATACAGTGGCTGTTCTTGGGTTGATCGGTGGATGGCTGAATTGACTTGTAGTCTCAATTCTGGGACAAACTGATGCCAGATACGCGGTCGCTGGCTAACTAAGCTAGTTAAAGCAGACTTAATGACCCGGTTAGTTCGCTCCACCAACCCATTAGCTTGGGGGTGGTACCTGATTGTATAATGATGGGACACCCGCATCATCCGACACAGCTCGTTAAAGAGGTGGCTAGTGAACGGGGACCCATTGTCAGTTTGGATAGCTCTGGGTTGGCCCAAAACAGAGTCACCCAATGGTCAACAAAGGCTGGGTTGAACAGTAGTGGCAGTGACGGTGCGAAGGGGCACAACTTGGAGATAGCGTGAATCTGATCTATAATACTCAGCCATAGCGAACTGGGATGGACTGGCCTAGGTCGAAGATATCCATCGATACACGCTCTGGGGGTGCCTCAGCTAGTGGGGCGCCACCCAGGGGTACACCCGGGGGATCCCTCTCATCTGTTGACAAACCTTGGCAATGTTTCTACATATTCTTTGCAGTCACTGAACATTTTCCCCAAATAGAACATTGATTTAGCATTTTCATATGTCCTATGAATACCAGGATGAACGCCAGTGGTGGAAGGTGAGCTGCCTTAAAGCAGAGTTTTCAGGCTTGCAGGAACTACCAATTGATCAAGGTCTGATCAAGTAGGTGCCTCATGCGATATATGACCCCCTCTTTGCCCTCAAACTTTTCCGCGTGAGTGGCAATTTCTTCATGGGCACTACACATCAATCAAGTACCTCCTAAGGTCTATTAGCTGTGGATCTTCAAACCCTTGGCCAGTGCTTCCGGTAACAAATCAGTGATTTTGAATGTAGATGTCACCAGCATTTGCTCCTCTTCCAGGGTGGCCACATGGCGCGAGAGCAGATCGGGAACATGGTTAGTTGGGCCTCCTTATACCGTATACTAAAAGTGAGGAATGACGCTCATGTGAAAATCGTGTCATCCTGGGTGACTTTGTTTTCTTGGAAACACATGGACCAGAGGGCGATGATCTGTATAGATAATAAAGTGCCTGCCATACAAGTAGGATTTTAAAGACACGCACCCCTTCAACTACACTAAGGGCTTCCAATCAATGGCTGGGTATCTCGTTTCAGCATCTCGCAGTTTCGGCATAGTAGGCTATTGCATGAGGTGAGTTGTCATCTGCTTTTGCATGAGGCATGCCCCCTATGGAAATGGAAGAAGCATCAGTATGGAGCTCAAACTCACGGTCAAAGTCAGGCTGTTTGAGAACTGGGGCAGATGTCAACTTTTGCTTCAGCTCTTCAAAGGCTCCCTGCTGCTCTGGCCCCCAAACCCCATTTCTGGGTTTTCTTAAGGATGAGATTGTAATGGCGCAGTAATGTTAGAAATATCCGGGAAATTGCTTTCTGAAAAACCCCGTACATCCCAAAAAGCGGCGACCTTCCAAACAGTGCGTGGTGGGAGTTCTGGACATGGCGCTACTTTCTCCTGATTGGGAGGACTCCACGGGGGCTGATAGTAATATCCCAAGAAATTCTAGTTGCAACTGCAAACTTACATTTTGCCATGCTGAGTTTTAGCCCAGCGGTTTTTAAAAATTTGGGAGAGTTTCTTCTGGGCCCTTTGAAGATTTTGTTCAAACTCAGACTGTAAATAACATGTCGTCGAGGTAAAAAAGTGTGTGCGACCCAGGACAGATGTCAGGAGGTTTTTTCATGGTTCGCGGGAATGTTGAGGGCGCTGTTGCCAACCAAGGGAAGTCGACAAAAATGGAAAAGGCGGAAACCATCTGTGAATGCTGTCTTTGGTCTGTCGGTTTGGATCTATTTCAACTGCCCAATACGCACCCCTAGCATCTATGTGGAAAATACAGTGGCTGGCCCCCGCTCATCAGAAGAGCATCAATCCGAGGAAGAGGGTAGGAGTCCTTCCTGGTCACAGCATTAAGGCCCCTGTAGTCAACACAGAATCTTACTCTCCATCCTTCTTCTTTACAAAAACTACAGGGCTAAGCCATGGGCTTGTTGATGGCTCAATAACTCCAGAACGAAGCATAGTATCACACTGCTGTCGGATAGCTTCCGGGTGGTTTGCGGAGTCTCCACTGGCGAAAAACATACAGGCCTTGCATCTCCCGTCTCTATAGCGTGAAAAACCCCTGGTATTAGGCCGACAGCTTTTTCCCCCTCCATCAAACATTTGAGGGTACTTCTTCAAGCCCTTTTTTATTTGCTGCCGTTGGTGCTCCATCGGTGCTCGAGCTCTGTGGTGTACACTCACCCCCTGAAGCTTCAAAGACAAGGCAGCATCACACGTGGCAATAGCCACTAAAGGTGGCAAGGTTGAACCCTCAATATCCCATTCATCAACTTCGAGGGCATCTTCAAAAAAATCATCCCACCCCTCTCAGGTTCAGAGTCGTCATCAGTATCTTCCAGTGCTTACCTAGTGTATTAGCATCTGCAAGTACTTCAGCACCTTAAAGTGGCTGCTGCAGGTCGGGATTTTCAGTCGAAATGGCTTCCCTTTCAGATTGGCTTCCGGGTCTGTGTAGCAATAGAGCATGTAGTAGTCGCGGGCTTATCTTCAAAGATCTGGCCTCTGTGAATACTACTGGATACTGACAATCACCCAAGACCAGTTCACCATGAAGGATTAGTTTTAGACCCAGCGTGAAATTCAAGGAGGGGAGGAGGTCAATGCCTATTGGGAAACGTCCCCCGGAAAATCAAGGTCAGCCATCAAAGTAGGGTGTTCAACAGTGTTCTGCCCAAGTCATACCTCGGTCACTTCACCCGCTGGATGCATAGGAGTGCCAGAAACACCCCTCACACTTTGTCTGATGACCGTTGTCTCAGCTTCCCGTGGGGATCAAGGCGATTCAGCACAGTCCTCTTAATAAGGGTGACCTGAGAGCCTGTGTCATAAAACATTTGGTGGGTTTACCCTCAGCACTGAGTACTGCGAGTGGTCGTCTCGGAGAGATTGGTACTCACTCCCATGGCCCCAAATGTGTCTGGGCTGGCTGCATGCGGAACCTGTTGTCCCCAGGGGAGTGCGTGCCTGTGAAGTTGGGAACGTGACCTCCCTGGCCGGTGAGAAAGGGACAGTTCCTACTGAAGGGGTTAGGATCACCACAGCGGTAACAGCAATACCTTGGTTGGCTGTTGGGTGACCTGGGCTGCTCTGCAGTCTTGAGTGGGGATGACCATTCATCTTATGGAACTCACACCAGGGTAGTTCCTCCCGTGTTCTTGGGGGTTTCGCTGTAACAGGGTGAAGGTCACGATATCGGGGATGGTGATCTGGGCTGCGATGGGATGGTGGTCTGTATGTCATTTAGGGACTGGTGGCGGCTTGAATCTGCTCCATGGCGAACCCCATTACGAGAATTCCAAACCCGCTGTGCTGCCTCTGCCAAGTCTGGTGCCCCACAGTCATCCTTGAAGCTAGCAGGTCTCTGAGCCCCCAGGGAGCCCAGAAAGAAATACCCTTTTTACCAGCTCGAGTGGATCTCCTATGGCATCACGATGATCCCTTACACCTGTAAACTGAGGCTTCAATTTGTAAGTAATAGTCCAGGGGGCTTGATTAGGACTCATTGCTTGACTGTACAAAAACCTTGAAAAGTCCGCTGCAGTGTATTTTTCCACGAAACTTTCTTCGGAGTTCGCTTTAAACAAGGGCCGCTAGCGATGTGGTCGAATTGCTGGAGTTGATAATCATGTCAGCTCGGCCACGAAAACTTGCCTTAGCAGCTCTGATATAGGCCTCATCACTTGCAGGTCTTACTAAATTCTCTATTGATCGGATCCAGCTCTCGACTTCATGGTTACGTTTAAAAGGGTCATTTGCAGTAGTTTCCCTTGAAATGTGGCACTGGTTCTCTTGGCAACACATAGGAGACTGCTGATTGCCGGGATCCATGATGTGACTGTAGGACCGGATCTCCAGAGGGCAATGAAGGGGCACCTGCTTCTTGGTGGGACTGAAGAGCAGCAGGTCGCTGAATAGTGGTACTTTGTGGGGGTTTCTTCATAGAGGTTTGCTGGGGAATCTGACGTACCGGTTCAGGCAAAGGCCTTTGGCGTGAGGGAGTACATGGAGGCAGCTGATGGTCAGGTGGGTACAGAGGCAGTTGACGTGCAGAGCCACTGGCGGGGAACTCACTGGTTTGGCCTTGGGAGCTAACCCGTTCGAGTTGTTGTTTCAACAGTGCGAGCTCTTGGTCTCTGGCCAGAAACTTCTTTTGTAGCTGCTTAAAAGGTCAATACTTTTGGGTTGGGAATGGGAAGGTGGCAGTTCATCTGAAGAGGTTCTGACATTTTGGGTTCTTGGCACAGGAGTGGGGCCAACTGTATTTGTAGCAGCCATGTCGGGGCCCATTATCGCTCGCATCCACTACCCTAGGGGCTGGCGCACCAGTATTAACCAACCTCTCTCCAGACGGGAAAGCTGTCCCCTTGACTCCTGCAGAAGTCTTCCATCCTACTCATCACCCACTCCTCCATACGGGCCATCTGGTCTTGTATTTCCTCCATCAGTCCGACCTCCCTCTGCATGCTTGGTTTGCTTCTGCTCCTTGCCCAGATCCACTCATGACCACAGGAAGCAAGCTGATATGTGGTTCTTGGTTTGCCGGAGATAAGCTGCGGGAACCGGGTAGGCTAGATCCCGGCATCTTGCCCTCCCCTTGTCTAGGCATCACGATTTCACTTCACAGTTCGAGTTCACATAAATCTACCTTTCACTGTGGGGTCCTTTTAAATTTTCTTACAACCGAGTGCCTTATTAAAAAAAACAGTTAGCAGGGGGGAGAAAACACATTAGCCCTGACAGTGTCCCTGACCTATCAAGACCCACTAAAATAGCTAACTAGAAAACAGACAAAGTATTAAATAACATCCTGGAAAGAATATAGAACAATGAAATGTTTTTAAATGGAAGGAAATGCAGTTACAAATAGCAATAACATGTGCTGAGAGCAAAAGAAAAGGGCATAGAACATATGATGAAAAATGAGGTAGGTTGTAAATGCAGGAAGGCACAAAGTTCAGAACAAGAACAGAGAGAAATGAATAGGTGACTACAAAAGAACACACAATCCAGGAGAAGGGGAAAACTCAACACTAGACCGAACAGACTATGGAGGGGCTGTAAGAGAAGTCTAGTAGAAGATATGCAGAGGGGCTAGACTAATAACTACAAGGCTGAGGAACTGGGCAAATGGAAAACAGCAAGAGAGCACATAGTCCAGAAAAGACCCCAAAGAGAAAAAAAATGGAGTGAGCTGCAACAGCACAGAATTAAAGAGTAAATAAAGTCAGCAGCTAAACAGAGGGACGCAGAGGTTCTATAGGCTGAAGTGTAAGAGAAGTCCAGTAAGAAATGCGAAGGAGCTGAGCGAGAGAACGGCAGAGAGCACAAAGTACAGCAAATGACCTTCAGATGAACTGCTAAAAAGGCAAACAGAAAAAGGATAACCGAGAACTTAACGAGACTTATAAGACTACACAGAGATGCAGAGAAAAAGCCGTGAATAGTAGTAAACAGGATGAAATGGCTTATAGGTACAGGGAATGCACAGACCGGTAAGGCGGAGCACAAATAATAAACATGTAAAGTCGCACATTTTAAAGACACAATAAATGCGTGGCTCTCCAAAACTACAGCAATCATCACGTGAATAACCTGACAGAAAAAAACTATACTGGGACACACACACAAATCCATAGTAACACGGCCCCACGTTGGGCGCCAAAAATGTCTATACATTTACAACCTGTAAGGGTTCTGTGAGCTAGAGTTACCTCGATAGGCGGCTTAGGGGCAAACTGGGCCCGTTCGGTCCCTCCCAAAAAATGCTATATCCCCTACAGATTTTTAAAGTTTGGTACCGTGTAAGGCTTTGTGTTGGGTAGAAGAAAAAAAAAACATACACAGGTAGAAAGACGGCAATGATAATATTCAGAAGATAAATTTAATTGTGATGGCACATTATTAACAAGAACATAAAAGTAGGTATATACTTTGGCAGGTCAAGCCAGCCAGATAGGCCTGTCAGTTTATAAAGCAACAATTATTACGTCCCAGCTCCTAACTGTGGCAAGTAAAAGTGAAGGAAGCTCATTACCACCTTTTGTATGTTTTCCACGTGGGTACTCCAGAAAGACTCTCGGAAAGGGTAGTGACCACACAAAGGTCGGCTGACACTCTTTATTTTGCAAATCGACGGGGTTTGAACCCCACACAGGACATACATTTGAATCGGTTTCACCCGGGATAGATAATAGATTTAGTAAAAACTTAAAACTTAAACAAAAGAAAAAGAATTTAAAAGAAACCTCAGTAAATAAAACACAAACAGCAAACTTACATAAATAATATACAGCTAAAACAATATACAATAAAATAAAAGGTGTACGCACCAAACTCTATTTTAAGAAATAAATAAAAGCAAAAGTAAATCAAACGTCTCGGGTGAAGTGTATATAAGTAATAAATTAAATGTAAAACGACAAACATAAAAGTATGGAAAGGAAAACCAGTGCATAAATAAAAGCGTTGTAAAAGAGGATCCAGCAAAGCTAAGGAACGCCCAACAAAAAACATGTAAACATAGAGTTGCCTGATAGTAATAAAAAACGTGAAATAAAAAGATTAAATAAACAGTTTCCTCATAAATCTGAATTTATGCAGCTGACAACCTACTAAAACCAATAAAAAGAAGGAGACAACACAAAAACAACTCGAAGCAGTAAAACTGAGATTTGTAAGATATGGGCGGGCCACGTAACGTAAGAGTGCAAGCCTTTACACTAAAAACAAAAGAACAAACGAGTGAAAAAAAACATAAAAAAATTAAAAGCGCTAAAATAGCCACGACAAGACAAGTCCATTGACATGCATAGCATCAACCCTTCAAGGGGTATCATTCCCGTGTATACATCTTGAACGTACAGTGTTCGTACATGAATATTGTGGCCGTGTGTGTGTGTGTAGGGTCAGACGGCAGTGGTGGTCCTGTAGATAAGGGCAAGGAAGGGCGGTAACGGCAAGATTGGAAGGATTTAGGAAATTCATGAGTAGTACAAGGAAAGCCTCAGATGGAGAATTAGGGGTGAGCATGCGTGAGAGACCGGGTGAGGTCCGTGAGAGACGGGGTGAGGATGCTTGAGAGACGGGGTGAGTGTGCGTGAGAGACGGGTGAGGGTGCGGTGAGAGACGGGTGAGGGTGCTTGGAGACGGGGTGAGGGTGCTTGAGAGAGGGGTGAGGGTGCGTGAGAGACGGGGTGAGGGTCCGTGAGAGACGGGGTGAGGATGCTTGAGAGACGGGGTGAGGGATGCTTGAGAGAGGGGTGAGGATGCGGGTTGCGGGAGCTGGAGACAGGTGCAGGTTGTGGCAGGAGAAGAGGTTTCCAACCTCACAGTCCCTCCATCGCCCGGGGTCGAAGAGAGACGGGAGACCCTGGAAAGACAAAACAAAGGTGGCCAGAGCCCATTACTTGCCACAAAATAACTAACGGTGTACCCACCCAGCTGGGACGTCATGGACCTGTAAGCAGAAAGATATGAATGGTACGGCATTACTGGCAACCGAAGGTCATCAGAAGTAACTCGTTGAAGTAACTGTTAAGAAAAATTGTTAATTCATTAATCCAACTACCCCCCAAACAGATCAGACACTGGGACTCTTCTCGATCCAGCCTTGGCTCTGCTACAGCATCTCGTCTTCATGCTTGGCTCGTCTGGAGTCCTATGGCAGGGTTCAAGGGACAGTGGGCAACCCGGTTAGAAACCCCGACCTGATCGGACTGCTACTAGCTTACAGGAACTTCCGGTTCCTGAACCGTCGGAGTTTTCACGCTGCTCGTTTCTTCAGATGAGTAAGAGAGTCAGCTGATTGATTTGAAAGGCTTCAAATGGTTCAATGCGCGGGGGTCGCTGGCATCAGTATGAGTCCCTAATTTCAAAAGCTAAGGGCCTAATTGTGTGATATTCTGGCAGGACCCTTCCAACGCCTGTGAGGGGAGTATGGCGCCATGGCAAAGTACCAAACTAAAGAACCCTGTCAGGAATGAAATTTTCTCGTTTACCACGATTGTAATATTTTCCATATATTCCCTCGCCCTTGTTGGAGAATTATGCAGCTTCCGGCTTCCTGCAGACGTTCCTTTGAGGCTTATATTTCTGCAAATCCCACGATTGGTAAGCCAACAGGGAAGTTTGCATGGCCAGTTAGCAGATACAGTGGCTGTTCTTGGTTGATCGGTGGATTGGCTGAATTGATTTGTAGTCTCATTCTGGACAAACTGATGCCAGATACGCGGTCGCTGGCTAACTAAGCTAGTAAAGCAGACTTAATGACCCGGTTAGTTGCTCCACCACCCAATTAGTTTGGGGTGTACTGATGTAATAATGATGGGACACCCGCATCATTCCGACACAGCTCGTTAAGAGGTGGTTAGTGAACTGGGACCCATTGTCATTTGGATAGCTCTAGGTGGTCCAAACAGAGTCACCCAATGGTCAACAAAGCTCGGTGAAAGAGTGGCAGTGACGGGCAAGGGCCAACTTGGAGATAGCGTGAATGCTGATCTATAATAACTCAGCCCATAGCGAACTGGGAGGACTGGCCTAGGTCGAAGATATCCATCGATACACGCTCTAGGGGTGCTCAGCTAGTGGGGCGCCACCCATGGGTACAGCCTGGGGATTCCCTCTCATCTTTTGACAGCCTGTGCTTATGTTCCATATTCTTTGCATCTCACTGACATATTTACCAATAGAACATAGATTTAGCATTTTCATATGTCCTATGAATACCAGATGAAAACGCAGTGTGGAAGGTGAGCTGCTTTAAAGCAGAGTTCTCAGGCTTGCGGGAACTACCAATGGATACAAGGCCCCTGATAAATTTAGTGAGGTGCCTCATGCGATATATGACCCCTCTTTGACTCAAACTCTTCCAGCGTGAGTGGCAATTTCTTCATGGGCACTACACATAAATCAAGTACCTCCTAAGTCTATTAGCTGTGGATCTTCTAACTTGGCCAGTGCTTCGTAACAAATCAGTTGATTTTTTGAATGTAGATGTCACCAGCATTTGCTCCTCTTCCAGGGTGGCCACATGGCGCGAGAGCAGATCGGGAACATGGTTAGTTGGGCCCTCCTTATACCGTATACTAAAAGTGAGGAATGACAGCTCATGTGCAAACCGTGTCATCCTGGGTGACTTTGTTTTCTTGGAAAACACATGGACCAGAGGGCGATGATCTGTATAGATAATAAAGTGCCCATACAAGTAGGAGTTAAAGACACGCACCCCTTCAACTACACTAAGGGCTTCCAAATCAATGGCTGGGTATCTCGTTTCAGCATCTCGCAGTTTACGGCTATAATAGGCTATTGCATGAGGTGAGTTGTCATCTGCTCTTTGCATGGCATGCTCCTAGGGCCCAATGGAAGAAGCATCAGTATGGAGCTCAACTCACGGTCAAAGTCAGCGGGTTTGAGAACTGGGGCAGATGTCAACTTTTGCTTCAGCTCTTCAAAGGCTGCCTGCTGCTCTGGCCCCCAAATCCATTTCTGGGTTTTCTTAAGGATGAGATGTAATGGCGCAGTAATGTTAGCATATCCAGGAATATGCTTTCTGAAGAAGCCCGTACATCCCAAGAAGCGGCGGACCTTCCTAACAGTGCGTGGTGGTGGAGTCTGGACAATGGCAGCTACTTTCTCCTGATTGGGGAGGACTCCACTGGGGCTGATAGTATATCCCAAGAAATTCATAGTTGCAACTGCAAACTTACATTTTGCCATGTTGAGTTTTAGACCAGCGGTTTTTAAAAGTTGGAGAGTTTCTTCTAGGTCCTGAAGATGTTGTTCAAACTCAGAACTGTAAATAACAATGTCGTCGAGGTAACAAAGTGTGTGTCGACCCAGGACAGATGTCAGGAGGATTTTCATGGTTCGCTGGAATGTTGAGGGCGCTGTTGCCAAACCAAAGGGAAGTCGACAGAAATGGAAAAGGCGGTATCCATCTGTGAATGCTGTCTTTGGTCTGTCGGATGGATCTACTTCAACTGCCCAATACGCAGCCCTAGCATCTAGTGTGGAGAATACAGTGGCTGGCCCCCAGCTCATCAAGAAGAGCATCAATCCGAGGAAGAGGGTAGGAGTCCTTCCTGGTCACAGCATTAAGGCCCCTGTAGTCAACACAGAATCTTACTCTCCCATCCTTCTTCTTTACTAAAACTACAGGGCTAAGCCATGGGCTTGTTGATGGCTCAATAACTCCAGAACGAAGCATAGTATCACACTGCTGTCGGATAGCTTCCCGGGTGGTTTGCGGTAGTCTCCACTGGCGAATACATACAGGCCTTGCATCTCCCGTCTCTATAGCGTGACAAACCCCTGGTATTAGGCCGACAGCTTCTTCCCCTCCATCAAACAGTTGATGGTACTTCTTCAAGACCTTGTTTATTTGCTGCCGTTGGTGCTCCATCAGGTGCTCGAGCTCTGGTGGTGTACACTCATCCCCTGAAGCTTCAAAAGACAAGGCAGCATCACACGTGGCAATAGCCACTGAAGGTGGCAAGGTTGAACCCTCAATATCCCATTCATCAACTTCGAGGGTATCTTCAACAAAATCATCCCACTCCATCTCAGGTTCAGAGTCGTCATCAGTATCTTCACAGTGCTTACCTAGTGTATTAGCATCTGCAAGTACTTCAGCACCTTCAAGTGGCTGCTGCAGGTCGGGATTTTCAGTCGTAATGGCTTCCCTTTCAGATTGGCTTCCTGTCTGTGTAGCAATAGAGCATGTAGTAGTCAGCAGGCTTATCTTCAAAGATCTGGCCTCTGTGAATACTACTGGATACTGACAATCACCCAAGACCAGTTCACCATGAGAGGAGTTAGCTTTAGACCTCAGAGTGAAATTCAAGGAGCGTAGGAGGTCAATGCCTATTAGGACGTCCCCCGGAAAATCAAGGTCAGCCATCAAAGTAGGGTGTTCAACAGTGTTCTGGCCCAAGTCATACCTCAGGGTCACTTCAGCCGCTGGATGCATAGGAGTGCCAGAAACACCCCTCAGCACTTTGTCTGATGACCGTTGTCTCAGCTTACCGTCGGGATCAAGGCGATTCAGCACAGTCCTCTTAATAAGGGTGACCTGAGAGCCTGTGTCTATAAAACATTTGGTAGGTTTACCCTCAGCACTGAGTACTGCGAGTGGTCGTCCTCGGAGAGATTGTGTACTCACTCCCATGGCTCCAATGTGTCTGGGCTGGCTGCATGCGGAACCTGTTGTCCCCAGGGGAGTGCGTGCCAGTGAAGTTGGGAACGTGACCTCCCTGGCCGGTGAGAAAGGGACAGTTCCTACTGAAGTGGTTAGGATCACCACAGCGGTAACAGCAATACCTTGGTTGGCTGTTAGGTGACCTCTGGGCTGCTCTGCAGTCTTGAGTGTGATGACCATTCATCTTATGGAACTCACACCAGGGTAGTTCCTGCCGTGTTCTTGGTGGTTCTGCTGTAACAGGGTGAAGGTCACGATATCTGGGATGGTGATCTGGGCTGCGACGGGGATGGTGGTCTGTGATGTCATTTGGGGACTGGTGGCGGCTTGAATCTGCTCCATGGCGAATCCCATTACGAGAATTCCAAACCCGCTGTGCTGCCTCTGCCAAGTCTGGTGCGCCACAGTCATCCTTGAGAGCTAGCAGGTCTCTGAGCCACCCAGGGAGCCCGAAAGAAATACCCTTCTTACCAGCTCGAGTGGATCTCCTATGGCATCACGATGATCCCTTACACCCTGGTAAACTGAGGCTTCAATTTGTAAGTAATAGTCCATGGGGGCTTGATTAGGACTCATTGCTTGACTGTACAGAACCTTGAAAAAGTCCGCTGCAGTGTATGTTCCACGAAACTTTCTTCGGAGTTCTGCTTTAAACAAGGGCCAGCTAGCGATGTGGTCGAATTGCTGAGAGTTGATAATCATGTCAGCTCGGCCACGACAACTTGCCTTAGCAGCTCTGATATAGGCCTCATCACTTGCAGGTCTTACTAAATTCTCTATTGATCGGATCCAGCTCTCGACTTCATGGTTACGTTTCAAAGGGTCATTTGCGGTAGTTTCCCCTTTGAAATGTGGCACTGGTTCTCTTGGCAACACATAGGAGACTGCTGATTGCCAGGATCCATGATGTGACTGTAGGACCGGATCTCCAGAGGGCAATGAAGGGGCACCTGCTTCTTGGTGGGACTGAAGAGCAGCAGGTCGCTGAATAGTGGTACTTTGTGGTGGTGCTTCATAGAGGTTCTGCTGGGGAATCTGACGTACCGGTTCAGGCAAAGGCCTTTGGCGTGAGGGAGTACATGGAGGCAGCTGATGGTCAGGTGGGTACAGAGGCAGTTGACGTGCAGAGCCACTGGCTGGGAACTCACTGGTTTGGCCTTGGGAGCTAAGCCGTTCGAGTTGTTGTTTCAACAGTGCGAGCTCTTGGTCTCTGGCCAGTAACTTCTGCTGTAGCTGGCTTAAAAGGTCAATACTCTGGGGTTGGGAATGGGAAGGTGGCAGTTCATCTGAAGAGGTTCTGACAGTTGGGTTACTTGGCACAGGAGTAGGGCCAACTGTATTTGTAGCAGCCATGTCTGGGCCATTATCGCTCGCATCCACTACCCTAGGGGCTGGCGCACCAGTATTAACCAACCTCTCTTCCAGACGGGAAAGCCTGTCCCCTTGACTCCTGCAGAAGTCTTCCATCCTACTCATCATCCGCTCCTCCATACGGGCCATCTGGTCTTGTATTTCCTCCATCAGTCCGACCTCCCTCTGCACTGCTTGGATTGCTTCTGCTCCTTGCCCAGATCCACTCATGACCACAGGAAGCAAGCTGATATGTGGTTCTTGGTTTGCCGGAGATAAGCTGCGGGGAAACCCGGGGAGGCTAGATGCGGCATCTTGACCTCTCCCTTTGGTCTAGGCATCACGATTTCACTTCACAGTTCGAGTTCACATAAATCCACCTTTCACTGGTAGGAGTCCTTTACTTTTTCTTACAACCGAGTGCCTTATTAGAAAAACAGTTAGCAGTGGGAGAAAACACATTAGCACATGACAGTGTCCCTGACCTATCAAGAGCCACTAAAATAGCTAACTAGTAAACAGACAAAGTATTAAATAACATCCTGGAAAGAATATACAACAATGAAATGTTATTTAAATGGAAGGAAATGCAGTTACAAAATAGCAATAACATGTGCTGAGAGCAAAAGAGAAGCATAGAACATATGATGAGAAATGAGGTAGGTTGTAAATGCAGGAAGGCACAAAGTTCAGAACAAGAACAGAGAGAAATGAATAGAGTGACTACAAAAGAACACACAATCCAGGAGAAGAGGAACTCAACCACTAGACCGAACAGACTATGGAGGGGCTGTAAGAGAAGTCTAGTAGAAGATATGCAGAGGGGCTAGACTAATAACTACAAGGCTGAGGAACTGGGCAAAGGGAAAACAGCAAGAGAGCACATAGTCCAGAAAAAGACACCAAGAGAAAAAAAAATGGAGTGAGGCTGCAACAGCACAGAATTCAAGAGTAAATAAAGTCAGCAGCTAAACAGAAGGGACTGCAGAGGTTCTATAGGCTGAAGTGTAAGAGAAGTCCAGTAAGAAATGCGAAGGAGCTGAGCCGAGAGAACGGCAGAGAGCACAAAGTACAGCAAATGACCTTCAGAATGAACTGCTAAAAAGGCAGAATCAAGAAAAAGGATAACCGAGAACTTAACGAGACCTATAAGACTACACAGAGATGCAGAGAAAAGCCGTGAATAGTAGTAAACAGGATGAAATGGCTTATAGGTACAGGGGAAATGCACAGACCGGTAAGGCGGAGCACAAATAATAAACATGTAAAGTCAGCACATTTTAAAGACACAATACACAATGCGTGGCTCTCCAAAACTACAGCAATCATGCACGTGACATAACCTGACAGAAAAAAAAACTATACTGGGACACACCAACACAAATCCATAGTAACACCGGCCCCACGTTGGGCGCCAAAAATGTCTATAAAGTTACAACCTGTAAGGGTTCTGTGAGCTAGAGGTACCCCGATAGGCGGCTTAGGGGCCAGAACTGGGCCCCGTTCGGTCCCTCCCAAAATGCTATATCCCCCTACAGATCTTTAGTTGGGTACCGGTGTAAGGGCTTTGTGTTGGGTAGAAGAAAAAAAAAACATACACAGGTAGAAAGACGGCAATGATAATATTCAAGAAGATAAATTTAATTGTGATGGCACATTATTAACAAGAACAATAAAAAAGGGTATATACTTTGGCAGGTCAAGCCAAGCCAGAATAGCCTGTCAGTTTATAAAAGCAACAATTATATACGTCCCAGCTCCTAACTGTGGCAAGTAAAAACGTGAAAGGAAGGCTCATTTACCACCCTTTGTAATGTTTTCCACCGGCTGGGGTACTCCAGGAAGACTCTCGGGAAAGGGTAGTGACCACACCAAAGGTCCGGCTGACACTCTTTATTTTGCAATCGACGGGGTTTGAACCCCACACAGGACATACAGTTTTTGAATCGGTTTCACCCGGGATAGATAATAGATTTAGTAAAAACTTAAAACTTAAACAAAAGAAAAAGAATTATAAAAGAAACCTCAGTAAATAAAACAAAACAGCTAATTACATAAAATAATAAATACAGCTAAAACAAAATACAATAACATAAAAAGGTGTACGCACCAAACTCTACTTTTAAGAAATAAAATAAAAGCAAAAGTAAATCAAAAGTCTCGGGTGAAGTGTATATACAGTAATAAATTAAAATGTAAAAACGACAAACATAAAAGTATGGGAGGTAACCAGCTGCATAAATAAAATGCGTTGTAAAAGAGGATCCAAGCAAAGCTAAGGGAACGCCCAACAAAAACAAACATGTAAACATAGAGTTGCCTGATAGTAATAAAAACGTGGAAATAAAAAGATTAAATAAAAACAGTTCCTCATGAATCTGAAATTTATGCAGCTGACACCTACATAAAACCAATAAAAAGAAGGAACATAACACAAAAACAACTCGAAAGCAGTAAAAACTGAGATTTGTAAGATATGGGCGGTGCCACGTAACGTAAGAGTGCAAGCCTTATACACTAAAAACAAAAGAACAAACGAGTGAAAAAAAACAAAACAAATTAAGCGCTAAAATAGCCACGACAGAGACAAGCTTCCATTGACATGCATAGCATCAACCCTTCAAGAGTATCATTCCCTGTGTATACATCTCTGAACGTACAGTGTTCGTACATGCATATATGTGTGTGCGCGTGTGTGTGTGTGTAGGGTCAGACGGCAGTGGTGGGTCCTGTAGGATAAGGGCAAGGAAGGGCGGTAACGGCAAGGATTGGAAGGATTTAGGAAATTCATGAGTAGTACAAGGAAAGCCTCAGGTATGTGAGAATTAGGGGGTGAGGATGCGTGAGAGACGGGGTGAGGGTCCGTGAGAGACGGGGTGAGGATGCTTGAGAGACGGGGTGAGGGTGCGTGAGAGACGGGGTGAGGGTGCGTGAGAGACGGGGTGAGGGTGCGTGAGAGACGGGGTGAGGGTCCGTGAGAGACGGGGTGAGGATGCTTGAGAGACGGGGTGAGGATGCTTGAGAGACGGGGTGAGGATGCGGGTTGCGGGAGCTGGAGACAGGTTGCAGGTTGTGGCAGGAGAAGAGGTTTCCAACCTCACAAGACGCACACACAGACATACTAAATGAAGGGAGAATTTTCCCTAAATGGAATGAATTATGTTTGTGTTTCAATTCTCATAATTCTTATGACTCATTTCAACTCTCATAATTTTCATAATTCTCATAAGGTTTCAATTCTCAGAAATGGGCCTGAGAAATAGATGAATTGAGTGAACAAGAGAGAGAGAAAGAGAGGGAGAGAGAGAGAGAGAGAGAGAGAGGGAAAAAGAGACTGAATGAGAAAGAGAGACAGAAGGAGAGAGAGGGGGGGGGGAGAGGGGAGTAACTGAGTGAGTCAGAGAAAGTGCGATTGATTGCGTGGGACAGAACGAATGTAGTTGAGTGAGATACAGAGAAAGAGAAAATGAGTGAGAGACAGGAAGAGGAAGACGAGAAAGAATTGAATGAGTCACAGAGAAAAATGGTAATAAGTCGAGTAAGAGAAAGAGTGTGTAATTGGGTGAGTGAGAGAGAGAGAGAGAGTGACTGAGTAACGGAGAGTGATTCACTGAGAAACAAAGAGAGAGACTAACCAAGTGAGTGAAAGGCAGAGAGAGTAATTGCGTGATTGAGAAGCTGATAGTAATATTTTAAGCAAAGGGCGGAGAGAGAAAAACTGAGTGAGACAGAGAGAATAGATGATTGAGAGAGAGAGCATATATAAGAAACAGATGGTTAGTGAAATTAATCTAGTGAGTGAGAGAATAACTGAGTGTCTCGGAGCTTATTCGTTCATCGTTTTGCCTGCAGTGTCCATGGGCACAGTACGAGCGGAATTGCGGGGCGGATTGCTTCCAAGAACAAGCAGTGCGACTTCTTGCTTAGGGACACTCAGGTGCTCTCCATGTCTCGTGGAGGAAATAACTGGCTCGCTTACGATATCAGGAAAGAAAACTACCCAAAAGTGAAAGAATAAAACTAATAAATAAATCCAGAGACCTTCATGTTTCGTTAATGATGTCGGGCAAAACAGCCCAGGCTAGGTAAAAAGAGGGAATTGCTCATTACGGGGGCGGGATAATGCGTTCCATGGTTGGACACTGCAGAGTTGCACGAAGGAGGGTTCCTCAACTGGCACACACACATCTATATCTTTGTTATGGGTTTGGGTGTGTTGTGACAGTTAGCCTGAGCGATGCTGACTGTCCTATTTGCGTTATCTGTGGACCGAAGGTCACCGATAAGAATACGCAGCGAGGCGGCGCGGCCACAGCGAGCTTGTAGTGAACAATAAGAAAACGGCGTGTCGTCCAGGGGGTCCCAAGCAATTCGCGGCAGGGCTGGATGCCTGAAATCTCCATTTCTGACCACCAGGGACCACCACCGTGGCAATCTCCGTGGCAATCTCCGTGGCAACCTCCGTGGGCGTTACAACGGCATTTTATGTTGTTGTTTTGTTTAATAATATGAATATGTTTCCTTTGTTTCGTTTTTATGCCTGTTTTGTGCCTTGTACATAGAAAGATATTTTTATCTTATGTTATAAAGCCTCCCGAAGTCCCAGTACGTAACTGCTTGTTCCCGCCTCTAAGACGATGACAGAGGTACCGGAGATAAACGAGGGAGTCACGCTCGCTCGGCCCAGGCTACAGGTACTCTCTCTCCCATCCACGGCTGAATTGACTTAAGCAAGGGTATTCTAGCAGTAAGCCAGAGATCCTGTACGGAAGACTGCTTGCTTAGGGTAGCCCTTGCTGTAGGCATATAGAGAGAGGCCGTAGTCAAGCCTTTTTTTTGTGTGTGTATCATAATGGTGTTTTACGGTGACGGACGGAGGATACGAGGCAGTTTTTTTGTAAGATAAGTGATGTGTAAACCAGCAGTATATGCAGGCTTTGCTATATTTTTGTCGTTCATGTATATATATATCCAAGCTTCTTAATTAAATATTAGTTTTATGTGTTTGTTTGTTTCTCATTTTATGTTCTTTTTAGTAAGGATTGTGCCCAGGCTCCTTTTGAATATCCACACAGTTCGACATGTGTTTATAGTGTGCTCAAAAATGATTCAAATTATGAACAATATTATCCCAAACCCACCGTGCCCTCGGAAGTGCTTACCGCTCCGTCGTCGCACATAC